>NC_084572.2:14512500-14722500 GCF_033978685.3 Nerophis lumbriciformis | reverse complement strand
ATATTTGGAATAAAGAAACAAAAGGTAGGCAGTATTAAAAAGTCCAGAGTAATAAGAGGAGGTAACATAACTCGGAAATAGGAAGATATCATTACTAGAATGAGGTTATGACTATAGTTGTATAGAGCAACATATCTAAAAATTTAACTGTGTGGTTACTGTCATCAAATAGGAAATGTAGAGCATGAATAGTGTAGGAAATATAATAGAGATAGGGAAATAATGAAAAATAAATCAGTGAAAAAGAAAGAGAGTATAGTAGTGGAGGATATTTTAAGATTGCATTTGGAACATGTAGGGTACACAGCAATACATACATTTTTCTTAAAATGGAGTTGAATAAAATAATTCAGAGAGGGGTACCATCTCGATTCACACTACATTTCAGAAGGGAGCAGTAATGCACACCATAATGTTGTTTGGATCCACTATGGACTAGACTCTCACAATATTATGTCAGACCCACTCGACATTCATTGCATTCGGTCTCCCCTAGAGGGGGGGGGGGGGTTACCCACATATGCGGTCCTCTCCAAGGTTTCTCATAGTCATTCACATCGACGTCCCACTGGGGTGAGTTTTTCCTTGCCCTTATGTGGGCTTTGTACCGAGGATGTCGTTGTGGCTTGTGCAGCCCTTTGAGACACTTGTGATTTAGGGCTATATAAATAAACATTGATTGATTGATTGATTGATTTGCCATCCGCCAATAAAAGAAAGATGAAGAATGTGGCGTTTCTATCTTTCACACACAACAGCACCAACATTTAAAACCCACTCCATGTTCTCCTGCTTGCTAGAAGAATGTAACTATCTAATTTTGTTCACTGTTGATTTACTGTTTCTTCTTGAGTTTCCTTGCTAATATGTTCTGTTTTAGGTCTCCTAACAGTTTCATTGTCCTGTTTTTGTTGCAGAGCTGTGTAACATGTATTTGCCTCTTCTCTTGGCCAGTACACACTTGAAAACGAGACTAACGTTAGTCTCAGTGTGTGTGTGTGTGTCTGTGTGCGTGTTTTGTACAGACTTGTAAAAGTAGATGTAGGCCCCCCTAAAGCAGTGTTTCTCAAAATGTTAAAGTATTAAGTAAATGCTTTAAGGTATGTCCTTACCTCTGATAGTGTACGAATGTAACCAAATGGACCCAACACTGTCAGAGTTACAGACCTTGTGAAGGTCAATTTAGATCACCCTAAAGGAACCCACAGAGTCCCTGGAATCAACTTTGAAAACCACTGTTCTCAAAGTTCCTTTGCTTTCCTGTCGCTGCGATGAGACTGTTGCTCTTCATGTACGGTTGAATGCTAAAATCATCCTCTGCTCTCATTTGTAATAAAAAGTAGCGTATAGTTTTAACTAAACATATTTGTCAATTTGGAAGCATGCTGCTAAAACAACACACATGGCTGACGAGGTGGAGACGCGGCTGTAGACACAGTCGCAGAGTGGAGTAGGCCATTTGCATGTATAAAAGATGAGCCACAAATCGACTTGTTTTGAAGAGACCCTTGAAAAGCGGCTTAAAGACAGTCTGTAAAGCAAAATATATGAACAATGTTGACCAAAGCACCACCATTAAAGGATATGTAGCCCACAAGGTAGTGTTTTAAAGGTAGATTTAAAAAATCATAAAAAGCGTAACTGTGCTAGTATTTGTAAATGTATACATTAACGGGTGGCCACTATTACAAAATTATTATAGAAGAATACATAGAGATTGACCATTAGAACATGTTTTGCCTGACTGTGTCTTCGTAGCACTCATTCACGTACACAGACACAGGAGTACTTGCACAAGTGCGTTAGAGCCCAATACCTTGGAAAGCTTTGACGTAGCTGTTTCCCAAAGCAACAAGCTTCTGCAGGCCCGGGTTGAAGTGTTCTATCAGGTTCTGAAATAACACACAAGCGTGTATGAGCATAATCATTACAAGCTCAAATGTGTGATGGAGACTTAATAGAATGTTGGCACTTACTGAATAGACAGACAAGGTGGATCTGTGCAGCTGGTCACTGCTGGTTCCTGACATGGTGCCCAATGGCGAATATGAAACTCAAAGACAGAAGCTTTAAGAAAGAACACCAAGAAGAGAACAGGTAAAAGTAGTCTGTATTCCCATTCAAACGTGTGAAGTTTCTTGGGGCGTCCTCGAACGATGACCTTTACTTCAATTCTACATTACAGTAGTCCAAAGATGAGAAACCGTGTCCAACACAGTGAAGCTTCTTTATCCCCTTTTTCTTCCTGTGATCAAAAGTTCAGTGTGTGGAACAAGCGAGCAAGCGGTGGAGGGCAAAGAGAAAAGGGAGCAGTTGCAATCGATAGGAGCTGCCAGGTGAATTATTGATTGGGAAGGTTGAAAGGAAAGGAGGCTGAGGACAGCCAGGAGGCCGATGACATACACTCATTAAGTTTTGGCTTTAATATACGTTTGCACACACAGGAAGGCCAGTTAAGCCACCGAAGGGCACTCATTAAATGAACGAAACACTGACAAACCTTGTGTAGCAGAAACCTACATATAAAACTTACTTATGGATCATACAATTATGTGATATAATTGACATTGTGTAATGTAGTACAATTCCATATAAAAAGCTGTAAAAACCAAGGGTGCTTGGATGAAGCGATAGCCCTGACCTCACCCTCGTTCAACACCTATTGAACAGCGTAGTGTCCGATTACTTTTTTGCAAAAGTGCAAACATATGACATGCAAATGACACCCTAATAGGTAATCATTACTTATGTAACATATCACATAGGATGTTGTGCAATACAGTGGTAGTTTACATGTCCTTCAGGTGATCGAGGTCCTCGTAGAATACCTCATCACTGCCCCCTTCGCTCTGGCGCTTCACGCAACGGCTTACGGTCTCCAGCACGACTTTCAAGCGCCGATCCAGAGCGGCCAAGTGGGGCTCAGTCAGCAGCGGGGCGACGGCGTGCAGGGGGTCGTGGGAAAGCGAGGCTCGCATGACGTCACTGAGGCAATACTGCGGCAGCGACAGGAGGCGCAGGCGTAGCCAGGTAGAACGACGCATTCTAGAAGAAAAGAAACACTGTAAATTATATAATTATAGCTGTGGTGTTTATTTAACTAAGAGGACACTAGGATAAGATAGGGTAGGATAGGATAGCATAGGTCTTTATTGTCATTGCAACAAGTACAACGAAACTATGTTTTCAGCACAAACCCGTTCAAGATTAGACAAACAGTGTAGAGGGTTACAGAACAGGAACACTGATGGGTCGCCACGAGGCGCCCCGTAAAAGGTGGGAAAAAGATAAATCGCTGGGGAAGAAGATGAGTAAAAAAATACAATCTAGACTGGGCTCCTAAGGGGGCCTAGTCTGGAGTGGGGAAAAACCTCCATGCCATACACACATAAACATGTTACATTTAATCACGACAACTTGCAACAGAGGGGGTGGGGGGGTCGGAGGGGGGTAGTTGGAGCCCTGGAGGTCGACTGCTGCTATGAAGCGCTGCCAGCCGTCCATCACCCCGAAGGGGAATCAAGCGGTGGTGAAGGCGTGGGGTGGGGGAGGGTGTGTGTGTGTGTGTGTGTGTGTGTATGCCCATTGTCTTGGGTGTGTTGATGTAGTGTTCATGTTCATAGGCCTGGGGCCGTTCTGCATGCAAGCAAAAGTTCGACTCCAGGTGTCGTTGAGGAGGGAGGGAGGTCAAAAGCCTCCATCATTGAGGTGTCCTCGGGGATGTTTTCAGAACAGCTTGCTCCTGTTGTTGGAGCGTCAAGGCAATTCCAGGGAGTCAAATCGTAGATTAGGATTTTTGTTTTTCCGCGAGCAGACATTACAATGGCTTGTTCGTTCTATTCGTCCATGCTGGCCCTCATATCCAATTTTTCCCTTACCAGCTTTTCCATGTGATTCATCTTGCGATTCAGTTCAGAAATCACCCCAGTCTGTGATGCCACAGCCCCGCCCAAACCTTCCATTGCGACGAACAGCCTTTGGGCCCCTTGGGTGGCTGCCATCGTCTTACGAATTTGACGATACACCAGAGCAATGCCCAGCCCAATCAGCAGGTGCCCCGCGATCACGGATCCAAATAGGTAGATGTCTTCCACGTCCTCAATGGAAAGGACTGAGAGGCACATGATTCTCCATTTATCCCAGGAATCTCTCACGTACCCCGCAGCAATGGTTCCATCAGGGCAGCCAGGCGAGCCAGAACCTCTTTTCCTCGTCGAAAAGATTTTGTCAATTGAGTCGAGAGTCCAGCTGATCATGTCCATTAGATTTGGAGGACAGCACAAAGAAAGAGGCTTAAAAAAAAAAGTGTAGACAAGACAAAAACAAAGAGAGCGAGCAGGGAGAAGAAGCGGAAAAAAATGCGACCGCCCTCACCAGAGGCAAGACAGAAAAAGCTAGACTATTTCAGACTATTGGTCTGAAACTCTTATTTGAAAACTATTTATGAGATTGACTGCATGGGAAATTGTAAAGGAAAACCTAGCTCTCTCTGACCACATAATCAATTATAAACAAGTATATTTGACAACACAGCAGCAACTGAGCTAATGTTGTTATGGTGGTAAGGAGCACATTTCTCAGCCAGCATTATTACGGTTGATGAATTCATTGACTTTAAACAAGAGTACAGCAATGTAACACGCAGGAGTGTCACTAACAGCTGAGTCATGCACCCAACATTTTAACGTGCATGTAGAAGTGGATATAGCTACTTACATCTTGTGGAATGAATACAAATAATAAACACATGCCAATGTGTTTTGAGCTACCCCTAATTAGAAACCCAGAGAGTTATTTACTTTTGTAGACCACATACCCAGTGACCATTGAATAGTGAAAGGATTTCAGGCAGTGTTTCCCAAGCTATTGCACATACTTGCCAACCTTGAGACCGTTCTTCATCTCCTTCTTGGTGTGTGTGCAGTTGTGCACTCGCCGAAAGCTGTAGATGTTATAACGTGACTGGGCCGGCACGCTATTTATATGAAAGAAAAGCGGGCGTGACGACAGGCTGTCCTCACTCAGGTCCACACGGACCTGGAGGGGGCGTGCCTTAAATTCGGCTGGAAATCGGGAGAAATTTGGGAGAATGGTTGTCCCGGTGTTATGTTTGTTGTCTTCTCCCTGCCTTCTCTATTGGTTTTTTCAGTTTCTTCCACAGTCTTTTGTCCCCAACAAGGCACACCTGCTGCTAATCATCTCCTGGTAGTATTTAAGCGCGTCTCCACCAGCTGGTCCCCGCCGGTTATTGTTCCTGAACTCCGCTCTGACATGTGCTACCTTGATTCTGCTTCCCTGGTATGTTGCCTTCGCATATTTCTGTTATATTGACCTTGTTGTGTTTTTGTTTTCCTAGCCACCTTGTTTTAGAGGACTAGTTTTTGCCACGCTGTGTGCGTCCTGACCTTTGCTCCGCCAACCTCTGAAAGAGACTACTTTTGTTATATTTCCCATGGTGTGCACTTTGCCCCATCACCCTCAGTTACCATTTTGGACTTATTAAATATTTTCATTTGTTATCGCTTCCCTTGCCTCCATTCTCTGCATCCCGGGGTCCACCCTTGAACTCTATCTTAACACCCGGGAGATTTTCGGGAGAGGCACTGAAATTCGGGAGTCTCCCGGAAAATTCGGGAGGGTTGGCAAGTATGCTATTGCATCAAAGCACATATTTTACATGAAAAATATCTCACAGCACCAAACCAAAATGTTGTACGAATGTGGTGGATCCATCCATTTTCTACCGCTTATCCCTTTTGGGGTCGCGGGGGGTGCTGGAGCCTATCTCAGCTGCATTCGGGCGGAAGGCGGTGTACACCCTGGACAAGTCGCCACCTCATCACAGGGCCAACACAGATAGACAACATTCACACTCACATTCACTAAGGCCAATTTAGTGTTGCCAATCAACCTATCCCCAGGTGCATGTTTTTGGAGGTGGGAGGAAGGCGGAGTACCCGGAGGAAACCCACGCAGTCACGGGGAGAACATGCAAACTCCACACAGAAAGATCCTGAGCGAAGGATCGATCGAACCCAGGATCTTCGTATTGTAAGGCAAACGCACTAACCCCTATACCACAGTGCTGCCCTGTGAATGTGGTGGATGCACAGGTTGATCATGTGCCTTCTGCCTACTGGATGATCATGTAATTGTTCTTACTGTCACTATATGCCACTGGCATATATACTGGCATATATAGTTGAACAACTACTACCATGTCAACACACAAAGTAAAAAAACATTACATGTAATTGATTGAAACTTTTATTAGTAGATTGCACAGTATAGTACATATTCCGTACAATTGACCACTAAATGGTAACACCCGAATAAGTTTTTCAACCTGTTTAAGTCGAGGTCCAAGTAAATCAATTCATGGTAATGCATTATATTGTGCCAAGCAAATAGCACCCCATATGTGCCGGATGTACTTACAGTACCAGAAACCGCAATTAGCCGTGCTAATGTTGGAACTTATTTCCTCAGCGTATCAGCATATTGAGAACAAAATAGGCACTGACACTACCATTATCCACATAGGTTTTATTTGTCAAAAATATATTTTGTCCTGTCAGTTGGATGTCACTTCGACATACATGCTAACAGGCAAATATTTCCCCCGTTAGCCTATATGTCGATTTGTTATTGACCGGGCTAGAATTGAGAACCTGTCATTCATTCCCTCCACATTTACACAATGATCGCGGTAAACTACATTTTTAGACAAAGCTGCCCTGGGACAGACTGACCGCAGCGTGGCCGCCCATTTGTCCCCTCCAACCACCAAACATTCATACATCAGTGTGAGCGGCACTCGGAGCAAGGTGGGTGAAGTGTCTTGCTCAAGAACACAACGGCTGTGACTAACATGGCAGAAGCTGGATTTGAAACCAGTAACCCTCAAGTTGCTGGATAGCTGCTCTAGCATCTGAGCCACGCTGCTCCCATGTTCATAAGCATGCTAAGCAGACACAGTGGCGGTTATGATAGCAGGTTATTTACCTGCAGCACTGCGCCAACGGCACGAGGATTGATGGCTCGTCTTTGGAGTGACGTCCGAATCTGCAGCCAAATTGGTGGAAACCGTTATGATCGGATAAAATCACATAGGGTTAGATAATAATAAATGTTATATGGTTTGCATATTAGAAAATAAAAATACTCACGCCCGTCCGTTGTCAAGATGCAGCAAGGAAGTATTGTTGCCAAACTTCTCGAAGGTTTCATAGTGATGTCTGTCCATGTTGCCTAGAGGATGAGAGAGAAGAAACTCCTTAACGAGCCGGCGCCGTGCTAATGTTATGGAACAAGTGTTGCACATTGGAAGGCGTTGTTATGGTCACAGACACTAAGCACGTCTGTGTCATTGATCCTATTGAATTGTTTAATTCAACATGTAGTAAATCCAAAATAGTTGAGTTGTTTTGAATAGGGAAATATGGACATGCTATAAGGAATAGGGCAGGCACAAGGCCATTTTCTGTAAATGATCACAATGAGAGGATAACCATTTTAATCAAAAAAACAATGCAATATAAAGGTATATTATGCTAACAGGTGAATAGAAAACATTGTTCGGCAAATCAATGTGTGTCTAGCTGTCACAGAGCCTACTCACTAACCGAACCACCTTTAAACTACACAAGGAAAGTTCGGAATTGCAAGGAAGCGGAACAGTATCGACTAAGCTAAAATCAGCTAGTCCCTCCTCTCCCGTGTGTAGGTCTTCCACATAAAGTGGACACTTATGGACAGGAAGAGCACTCCTGGGAGGCGGGAAGTTTAGTTCTTTTACTCCGGCCCTGACGCAAATTAGAGGCATGGAACAAGGCTCAGTGGAGAGTGTGTTCTCGAACGCTCCAATATTCGGCTCCCATGATGCTCCTCTCAGCTGCAGGCCGCACAAGAACACGACATCCTTTGGAGGAATATCAAAGAATGCATCATCGCGATGGACCTGGAGACATAACAAGATTTAAGGGATGTGAAGAGAAACAGAAGAATATACACAGGAATTTGAAATGAGTGTACTAAAAGTTAAGGTGTTTTGTTTTCACATATTTCTATTGACAGAGGTCTTTTTACACTACAAATGTTGTATGGGCAGGAGCGCCGAAAGTGGGGGAAGATGACGATTCTCGGACTGACCATGGCCTGAGAAAATAGTAAAATTATAACTTTTTTTTTTAGCGTGGCCTGAAATGACTAGCAGCATGCATGTATATGTGACATGCACACCTTCTTCATTTGTTAGCAAGGAAATGTGTCGTTTTTAAGTTGTTTTTTTCCCCTTACATTTTAATGACGTTAAAGGAGAACTGCACTTTTTGGGGGAATTGCTTATCATTCACAATCCCCATGTGAGACAAGAAAACATATGCATTTCTCTCTGTCATTCTAAATTGTAAATAAATGCTAGCAAGAGGTGGCTAACAATGGGGATTCAATCTATTCCACCTAAACAGCCCTCTTTAAATACAGCCAAAAACCTCCAATCTTTTATGTACATGCTGCAAGTGTAATTGTAATGTAAATCGTAAATGGTAAATGGGTTATACTTGTTATACTCGCTTTTCTACCTTCAAGGTACTCAAAGCGCTTTGACACTATTTCCACATTCACCCATTCACACACACCTAACAAGCACATTCAAAATACCATGTACAGTGATATTAAACATTATGATGACCATATGATATTAAACTCGAAGACTTCTATGGGAATACAAAAACAGAGACTCCAATTTCCCTCGCCCGTACGCGGGTCACCGGGGCCCCCTTCTGGAGCCAGGCCCGGAGTTGGGGCACGATGGCGAGCGTCAACAATATGGTCATGAGCTTTGGGTTATGACCGAAAGGACAAGATCACGGGTACAAGCGGCCGAAATGAGTTTCCTTTCAACGGGTGGCGGGTCTCTCCCTTAGAGATAGGGTGAGAAGCTCTGTCATCCGGGAGGAGCTCAAAGTAAAGCCGCTGCTCCTCCACATCGAGAGGAGCCAGATGAGGTGGTTCGGGCATCTGGTCAGGATGCCACCCGAACGCCTCCTTAGGGAGGTGTTTTGGGCACGTCTGCCGGTAAGAGGCCACGGGGAAGACCCAGGACACGTTGGGTAGACTATGTCTCCCGGCTGGCCTGGGAACGCCTCAGGATCCCCCGGGAAGAGCTTGACGAAGTGGCTGGGGAGAGGAGAGTCTGGGCTTCCCTGCTTAGGCTGTTTCCCCCATGACCCGACCTCGGATAAGTGGAAGAAGATGGGTGGATGGAGTGATATTAAACACATTTTGGTCATTTTAAGCATTGCCGGAATAATCCTCAGCGTTAGCTTTTACAAGAACAATGTAGCTCCTACTTGGTTAAAATGTAGGTCCCCGCATGTAAATGGAGATATGTTGGCGGTTTTTGGATGTTTTTTTAGTGGGCTTTATCAGCGAAATAGATGAATCCCATTAGTTACATTGTTAGCTATTTCGTTGTTTTTTTATAATTTAGACTGCACAAATAAAGACATATGTGTTCGGTCTTAAACACGGATTGTGAATGATAGGAAACATTCCAAAAGAAGTGCAGTTGCCCTTTAAGAACATTCAAATGTTACTGAATATGCCTGTGCATTTAATAATGCCTGTACAAAGTTTGCAGATGGAATGGATTATTCCCCATGGGTAAAATAATTTGAATTGTCTGTCCACTTATTTCTTTCTCAGCAGGCTATGTGCTGCAATATGTATAACTCCCCACAGCTAGTAAATAAGTTGAGTTTCAGGATGACTTGACTGACTAGGCATTACCTCAAAATGCAGAGTAATATCGCTGAGGCACTTGTGATGCAATTTAGCAGCCCTTCTCATCAGGGCCACCAGAAGACCCCTTGCATTAGTGAAAGCAGACAGTCTGTAAGCGCCCCGTGGAGAGGAAGTGTTGTCGTTCCACAGATAAGCACTGAGCAGCTCGGCTCGCCGCTCCAAACGAGACAGAGCGGTGAGGCTGGGCAGGGAATGGACGGTCACCGCCATGTATCGAAGTGGCTGCTTGAGCTGTGAGAGCAGCGAGGAAACCGAGCCACTGACCTCATTCCACTCGGCCAGAAGGAAGTCATAAAGGGCGCTTTGGAAAACAGCTCCCGCATTTCTTGCACGGACTTCGTTTTCGTGTGTGAGGTAGTCCTGCAGGGTCTGAAGTCGCTCTCTAACGTGGCTCAGTTCTGGCAGCACAGCCATGTCCCTGCTGTAACATGTGGCTATTCCTTCAGGAGTCTGGGAGGCCTGCAGCAGTAAGATCAGTTTGTGGCTGTTGATCTTGATGGTTTCAGCTGGCACATCAACACTGAAACCCAATAGAGTAGGGTCGCTGATGTTCAGCGACAGCAAGAGATGTTGTTGCAGGGCTTTTATCAGTTTGGGCAAATCTGAAAGAAATAATTGGCAGAAAATTAACAGATTGTGGATGGTAATGCTTATATTAAAAGTATACTATTACTGAATGTAGCAATTATTTTTTTAGACACTAGAGGCTGTTTATGGGATAGGATAGGATAGGATAGGATAGACTTTATTTATCCCACAATGGGGAAATACGTTGTCGCAGTGCAGGTTTCTACATACGGTAAAAGTAAAACGTAATGAAAAACAAACAAATAGTAATAAATAATACATATTATGCATTAATATGTATCGATAAAGATAAAATAAAACCAAAAAAACACTAACATCCTAATTGCTCCTTATCAGCCGTGCACAAACACAACTCATTAGCATTAAAGCTACAGACACACAAAACAGTGTTTTCCCAGTAGGATTTATTAAAAACACCTTTCTAAATTCAATCATTAAGGTTAATAAGTTTTGGACATCACACTCTCAATACAACATTTTAAAAATTAAAACAAGTTTAACTACCATAATTAATATTCACCAATCGTGTAAATATAATGCGCAAAAAATAATATTTACACACTGCCTTACCCCGGTGCTCAGTGCTGCTGACGAGATTTGCAAGCATGTGTGGCCCACAGTCCAGAAGTGGCTCTTTGCTGAAGCAGGTTTCAACAATACTCCGGACTACCTCTGAATCTGTAGACTCCAGAACATGGCCACCATACACAAGGTTGACTATAAATAAAGAAGATAAACATTTAGTAAAAACTATGACACTGGGTGAACATGTAGCACAATGTGTCATGTTGCATCACCTGCTATATACTGTAAAGCTTTAGGCTTGTTGTGGCACAGACTAGCAATGGAAATGAAGGCATCCGCCAAAGCCAGAAGGTCTGACTGGCCCCTTTTAAGTACAAATACGCCATGCGCATGAGAATCAAATTTTAGTGATGATGTCTACAATTACAAGTTCTTACCAGCTGTAGATTACGGCCTGGCCCAAGTATTTGTAGGCCTGTCTCTGTAATAAAACTGTATGGAAGGTTGCACAACGCAGAAGAAGCTCCATGTTGTCAGCCATGAAGCCTGGAGGCACCTGATGCCGTACGACCGACGACAGGAGTTGCAAAGAGCTGCTCAGCTCCTCCTTCACATCCCAGGAAGTGTCACAGACCAGAGGCAATGCACACATTCGCACTGATTCTGGCACACATTGATATCAAGATCATGCGCGTGTCATTTTGGATTTGCAACTCAATTAAATCAGGGCATAGATCATTTTGTACAGCTTACAATGAACAACCTACCGGGTATGCAAGAGGACGCAGTTTCTTCAGTTAAAAACCACAATCGGAAGTTTGGGTGGGGATCTTTCATGTATTTTCTTCCTGTGTGGTGGTGAAAGGCACAAGTAAATTATAGTATGTATTATGGATGTTCCAATCAGGATAATGGTCATCCATGAGTGAAATCAGCAGATACCAATACCGATCACATGTATTAACTAAAAAAATGTCAATGTATTTATGGTTAGTGCTATTTCAACACAACATTTAAACACATTTCTTATTGTTTTTTATTACATATAATTGTTTGATTAAAAAACAATTCTGTTTACTTCACAATAACTAAACAGAAGCAAAAACTACTATCTACTACTAATTTAAATCCTTAGTTTATTGTCCTCAAAGTCCTCCTGTGCCCTGGGAAGTATTCCCCTCATTTGTAAACATCAACACAAACAACAAAAAAATGAGAGAATAGAAATATCCGCCTAATACGATGCTCACACAACAACGGTTGTTATCTTAATAACAGCTTACTTTCTGCTGTAATGTGGTTCCATCGATACTTCTTAAAGTTTACAAAGCACTTATAATGATACTTAAGATACTAAGAAATGCGGTTTATTTAGCTTAGTGGAGCAGCTCCGGACTCTTAATGAGACAAATAGCTGCTAGCTGCTTGTCAGCTAGGGTTGCCAACCGTCTCTTGAAAAACAAAATGGTCCCGTATTTAGCAACAAAAGTATGCGTTTTCTATTGAGCTGTCAAGGGACGCAATTTGTCCTGTATATTTATTAGCAAGTGGCCATCACAGCTAAATATTTTGTAATGATGTTCCTGGGTTGGTGAAGTGGCAAAGGAGCCAATTGTTTTTTTGTATTCATGTTACCGGGTTGGTGCGCCTCATAAAGTTAATCAAAAGGTAAATTGTGACGTCACGCGCCAGTTTTATCACAGCAATTTCGCCACAGTAACCAAAACACACAGACCAGGCATCTTGTCAGTACAGCAGATAACTAAAGTAGCTGTATAAAAATTAAAATAGAAGTGGTCTACTGTCTATCGATGCAACAAGTGCAATATTTAAATGAGTGTGTTTGTCACTCAATGCAGTTGGTCCGAGGGCGCGAACACTTTGCCATTCAATGAGGATATTGCACATCCAGTTTGCAGCCTTCAGTAGGCGAATATGTATGTGGCTTAAACTATCATTAGTGGCATATATATTCTATTTAATGACAAATTAACACAATATAGTATAAAAACAATAACCACACTGAGATGTGATCTCCTTCATTAATGAAGCACAATTAAAATGTTGCTAGTTATATTAATAAAACACAAATATCTCAACTCTCTTTTTGTCATAAGCCGTTTTCATAGTGCTGAAGGTTGGATACATGCTTTATCATAAATCTGCACACTAATTTTTTTATTGTGTTAAGTAAAGCAGGACAGACTTCGATTAAAGAAATATCTTTATTTCATTCTGTTAAGACAAAAAAAACATTAGTTTATTCTATTAATGTAGTTAATTTCATTCGAATATAAAAGGTCAAAAATAAATTGGTTGACCAGCCCTGCAAGGTATCCTTTATTCTTTTTTCAGGGAGTTGGCAACCCTAAACCTAAACCCAGGGGGACCAAAAATAAATACAGTGTCATCCAGAGGGGATCGACATTAAAAGGCATTAATCGGCAATGGCAATCACATACTTTTTTGGGAAAATCAGCTGATACTGATCGGTGGCCGATCAATCCCTAACATTTGTATAGTTGAACTCCTAACGTCAAATACCTTCAGGGCTGTGCCATATTAAATATGACCAACATTTTGAGGAAAAATATGCTTTTAAAAATAAACAAAACTTCTGTTGTTTGTTGATGTTTTACATCAACAGTTTTTTTTGACACTTGCTTGTACAAAATGGTGCACACTGTGATGCAAATTACCATCACATGTTTTATGGCTACTTCTTTTCTCAATTTTC
The DNA here is from genome assembly GCF_033978685.3 of Nerophis lumbriciformis. Taxonomy (NCBI): domain Eukaryota; kingdom Metazoa; phylum Chordata; class Actinopteri; order Syngnathiformes; family Syngnathidae; genus Nerophis; species Nerophis lumbriciformis. The sequence goes on along the minus strand of NC_084572.2, from coordinate 14,708,843 downwards.
ATTAATGATTTACCTCAAATGTGCTCATTCTGTCATGTTCATCTCTATGCCGATGACACTGTTATTTACCATTCCAATTCTGATATATCACGAATCAAGTATAATTTGCAACACGATTCCATATTGTAAAACAGTCGTTTAATAACAGGTTTGTTATTAATATAAAAAAATCATGTTAAATGGTGTTTGGCAGAAAATACGTCGCAAAATATTGTTTATCTCATTTACCTGAGTTGCATATTAATTTTAGTGATGTAACTCCACTAGAGTTTATGTATTCAAAAACCTTGGGTCTTTGGATCGAACCTGCAGCTTAACTTTAAAACAACCTTGGTCTTTGGATCGAACCTGCAGCTTAACTTCAAAACGCATATTCATTTTATTTGTTGGAAAATGTATGGTTGTTTAGGCTCTCACTACAGATCAAGCCATTGTTTTCCATTTCTAGTTAGAAAAAGACTAATTTCACAATTGTTTCTTCCCATACTAAATTATGCTGATGATGTTTGTCAAAACACTACGGCCTCTATCCTGAAACCTTTCAACATTTTTAAATAACTCTTTGTCCACCTAAAATGTCCAATCAGAATACACCATTGAATCATGTAAGAGGCTGTAAATTGGCTTAATCCTAAATCAAGGGGTCACGTTCACTGGTTTTTTTTTCTTTTTAAATGAATTTACTTACATTTTGCACCGTACTCAAAACAGCTTTTGGTTCAGTATACAGCTCACTTGTCTCTTAGACATATGACATATCCACTTTTGCAGTCCCTAACATTTATAAAGAAATAGGCCATAAGTCCTTCAAGTTCAAAATCCCAACTGAATGGAATAAACTCTGCTTCTTTAAAGTCCATTACTATTTTTTTTATCTTTAAATCAAATATGTTTTCTCACTTACAAACAATTTGTTATTGTTTCTGATTTTGAAGTTGTATTCTGTTGCTCCTGATGTTGTATTGTATTCTATTGCAATGGTTTATGTAAATGTCTGTGAGCAGGTATGAAGTGAGGTGCTGTGGAAGTGGTAAAGCAGTGTGTTTTTGTGTTTTATTGTAATGTATGTTTTATGTTTTTATGTATTTGTGAGGGACCCCCCTTGAAAACCTAGATGCTCCATCTCAAGGGGCTATCCCAAATACAATTTAAATTAAAGGCAGCTTTGTAACAACTTTCATTTACTATAATAGAGGTCAGAAACCCTCAGCTCCAAAGCCACATGGGGTTCTTGCATGAGGGCTCCCTTTAGAGAATATTTTAAAACACTGCAATAAAAAATACTTTGCCTGTAAAAGAAAATGTGAAAAAAAAGATACAAACTTGTGAAAGTGTATAAGATGTGTTGTGTTTTACAGCTCCAGACTAGTTTTCTTCAGCGGAAGAGCTGGAAAGATGGATCTCTAGATACCCGCCTCCGTCCCTCATCTCTTTCTCTCTATCTCTACCTGGGTTTCATCCCTTAGGGGAGTTTTACATTGCCTCGGTCAAATGCTAGCTCACGTGGGGTTCAGTTAGTTCTCTTTATTAAATTAGGAGCGTGGTTATAGACCTGCTTCATAGTAAAGTACCTCTTTGTGCACCCAATAAAAACAAGACAGTTCTGTGGTAATGTTTGTTGACGCAAGCGATTAATATAAATCCACTTTACAAAATACAGCCTTTTTTTGAGTGCCCTCTCACCTATCGGAGATATCAGCTGATTGAGGTGCGCCTCTATGTTAGCGTCCAATTGCTCAAGCAGGTGACAGTCATTAAAAACCAACCAATGGCCGTCTCTAACTGCTTTGCCCAGAGTTGAGATGGTGACCTCGCTGTTGCAAACTCCTGATGCAGAAATCACTTTCACCTGTGCAAACAAATGGTTATTTAGGGGGAAAAAACAAAAAATACAATTATGTGATGCAAAAGCAGTACCTTTGTGTCTGCTGCAATGGAGGCCAATTGCTTCACTAGGAGGAGAGGCTGAGTGCATGTCCACTTATCTTTAGATGGACAGGGCCATGTTAGCATGATGGGCCCCTTATGCTTTAGAATAAGTCGATGAAGAGCCTGAGGGTTCCCGCAGTGGGGTGCATTAATAGCTGCTGTATGGAGAGGAGGGCAGAGCTGGCAAATAGCCATGGCTCTAGCAAGTTCCTCTATGCAGAACGGTCTGAGCGTCTTCAAAAGGAGTGCCCTCTGCATCAAGGACAGATGGGAGTGAGAGTCACAGGGAGCTGGTCCTGTTACGACGGAGGAAGGGGAGCTCAGGTACTCTTGCCACTGCTCTTGTGAAGAGGCCATAGAGAAAGTAATTCCTCTAAAAGATGACATCTTATCCAAACAGATAAGGTCTGGGTGAACATGAGGAGATATCCAACAAGGTATTTCTGTTGGGGATGATGACATTTGTGGTTCAAAGTTTAGAATGTCTGTGATTCCCTTTAGGAAGGCTGCTCTCTCGGGTGGAGAGCAGAGCTGGTTGTGTTTCATCACAGCTAAAGTCAGCAACAGTTTGAGGACATCACAGTGACTTTTAAACAAACAAGGCCTGTAGTGGAGCAGCAACTTGCCCACCATTTTATTCCTAATCTCCGGTATGACTCCCCCCACAACTTGTCCAGTGGCATATGATACAAGCGTTCTTCCCTTCTCAACAAAGGACTCGTGAATCACTGCCAGGAAGTCGGACAAGGGAAAGTAATAGGCTGGGGAGAGGTGAGACACCTCCTGCAAAGCCTGATAGAAGAGCACAGCAAGCCTAACAAGTTGCTGAGGAGCATCCAGCAGTGGCTTGAGGTACTCCGTCACCTCATGCACCAGCTGGATCTCAGTCTCCATGCATGTCATTGATTCTTGAATCACCGCCACATGCGTGAGGAAGCCGGACTGTTGCATCTGTGTTGCATTGGACAGCAGGATGGCGCTCATCACAGATTCCTAGGGAAAGATAATTAGGATTTTTTTTTACTTTCATCTGATTTGAAATTACTTCTGGGCACACAAGCACACGTTTTTTTTTTTTAATGCATTCTAAATGGTAAATAAATGCGGGTAAAATTCTGCTTACAATGAAGCCTATTAGTGTCGCTCTAATGTACCTATAAAGCGCATAACGCTGTAAGTATATGTAATGTATTAACAGGCACATTCATAATAACATGTAATAATTATGTATTTTGCTAATTTTAAGCAAACAGCGGCGCAACACAATGTTTGCCTTTTCCTTACTACTCACTGCAGACTCAAGAGAGTCAACAAACATAACAAAACATCACTTACTGTACAATGTCTGTTCTCACTGGGATGCAGACTGATAGGATGTTGATACAGTATATTCCCGTTAAATGAAAAATGACTCATAAACCTCGTAAAGAAAAAAGGGGGGTGGAACCAAGCGTCTTTTCGTGTCTTTATCACAATTTCCGGGTTTAAATTGGATTCCAAAGATGACCAACTGGTAGGATTATGTCCTCATCCTTCTAATATTATATTGAAGGGCATTATTTATAAACTTTCACGAGCTCCGAGGCGAGAAAACCGCTCACCACCCGATTATGTCAATATAGCAGCACAAGCTACTTAGCCCTCTGTGATCACGGGGCCGCTAAAAAAAGTTTGCCTGCATCAGCACTTATAATAACATTATCACTAAAACTTCAGGTCACAAAATGTAAATGGAATATTGTTGACGGTTTTAGTACGGTTATTTAAAGGGCTTCATGGGCAGAATAACTGCCATTGACTCCATTGAAAGCAGACTTTTATTTATTTAAGTACATTTATTTATAAGGGAGAATGCATTAAAAAATACATCTGTCTTCTTGTCTCTCATAATGATTGTGAAAGATTGGGGGGGGAAAAAAAGTTTCCTTTTAAGTCAGTGGATTTTATAGTAAAAGGCTTGTTTCCCCTTAAGGCTGTGCGATGAATACCTGTCATCTAAATACCTGGCAGACTCACCTCCTCTGTGGCCAGTTTCCTCTGAAGCAGCTGCTTGTCATTCTGTGTCCGCAGGTGTTGAATCAGCATCTCTTTGAACTCCGACTGCAGTAGCTGTGTCAGCATGAGCTCCTGGATCTGATCCGAGCTTGGCGAGAGGTCAACCACGAACACCTCAGTCAGTATGGACGGATGGACGACTGAGCAGAAACAAAGCACAATTAGGCTTAGGTTTGGTTGGGTAGCTCATTTAAAAATTCTCCAGTTATTCTTTCCTACCATTGCTAAGCAGTCGGGCAGGTAGGTGGGTGCTGAGGAAGAGGCAGAACTCTGGGTGTGTCTGATGGGGAGTCTGTTTCAACCCAGGAGGGCAACAACCACCGGGACGGCAGAGGTTAGCGAGGAAATGTGGACTGGCTGCTGCACGTTCTACATGAGTAACCAGGACTTTCCAACCTGCAAAAAGAAAGGTTTGGCCTAAGTCACCTTGAACCTAATTACAAAACACATCTCAAGCAGTATCTCTCAAAAGTAAGTACACGCCTTACATTTTAGTGAAGTGAAGTATATTTATATAGCGCTTTTCTCTAGTGATTTAAAATGCTTTTACATAAACCCAATATCTAAATTACATTTAAACCAGTGTGGGTGGCACTGGAAGCAGGTGGGGGAAGTGTAATGCCCAAGGACACAACTGCAGTGACTAGGATTGAACCTAGAACCCTCAAGTTGCTGGCACAGCCACTCTACCAACCGAGCTATACCGCCCCTTTTAGCAACAAGGGACAGTACTTTAGAAAGGAAGCTAGGCAATTACTTAAAGGGGACCTATGATGATCATAGTTTTCCTCTTTTCTGACCTATGAATATTGTTACAATGTTGGATACTCCTGTTAAACAAAGCGAAGCATGAAATCATAAAGTTCATGCATTTGGGTGTGAGATTGCACAGTTTTAGTTACCGCTGAACGCTGTGTGTTTTTCAGTCTTTTTTCAACAGCGGGCCCATTTGTGACATCACAGATTGACTGACATACTTATGTGGGCATCCCAGTACTAAACACTTCCGTGTTACAGAGACTAGTACAAAGTTGAATTACTGGCTAATCTCCAATTTAAAAGACAGCACTATTGCGACATATACAACGTGGTTTGAGGAGAGAAGGTGGGTTAAGTTATTTTCATCCAATTGTGGCATGCACACAATAACACAGCTTTTTTTAAATATAGCATTGTGTGCCACACAAGGTATACCAAATGTTGTGACCGGTTAATCTATATATTGTTTAAAGTTTATTTTGGACTGTGTCAGAAAAAAATAGGGGATATGTTTGTCTTTAAAATACAAATTTAAAGAGTACATTTTCAAAAGATACATTCTAATACTTTAAGACAGGGTGGGCGTGGAGGGCCTCCACACACGAACAGTTTGCACACAGACTCAGAAAGCCGTTTAAAAATGTGACTGTGTAACAAAATTTACACCAAAGCATATCCTATTCATATTATCTCGACCACAGGGAGGTGTGTTAAATGTAGATTAGAATCATCAAAGGTCTCCTTTGAGAGTTGTACAGCTTTTTTGTCCTCTGAAAATAAGTCAACTCAGCCATTATTGTCAACGGTACATTGATGGCAACACTACATTAACTTCATCTTCCTCAACTTTTCATCTTGGGAGGTGTGTTTGGGCCATTTATTATATTGGAAAACTGCCAAGCAGCCTAATTTCTTCAAAATGTTACAGTACATGTTGGAAATCATGTTTCCCACGATAAATTGCGGCACTCATGCATCCCCAGACCATGACCACCTTGCTTGAATGTAGGCCAGAGACAATTACTTTCCACTGATTTGTATTGCCAGCTATTTAGACAATAATGGCTCTTACGGAAGCACACTGACTACTCTAAAGCAGTGATGTTTTAATTTGATTGTATTGCCCCTGAGAAATACTGGATAAAATATGGTTGATAAAATTAACTGTATTAAATTTTGCAAAATACTGTAAAAAATGTTAATATGAATAGAGAGATTTGTCTGCCTCACAACACGAAGCCCCTGGGTTCGATCCTGTGCTCGGGATCTCTCTGTGTGGAGTTTGCATGTTCTCCCCGTGACTGCGTGGGTTTCCTCCGGGTACTCCGGCTTCCTCCCACCTCCAAAGACATGCACCTGGGGATAGGTTGATTGGCAACACTAAATTGGCCCTCGTGTGTGAATGTGAGTGTGAATGTTGTCTGTCTATCTGTGTTGGCCCTGTGATGAGGTGGCAACTTGTCCAGGGTGTACCCTGCTTTCCGCCCGATTGTAGCTGAGATAGGCTCCAGCGCCACCCGCAACGCCGAAGGGAATAAGCGGTAGAAAATGGATGGATGGATTCACACTGCTGATGGCACTCGTGCAATTACAGCATTGAAATTGTACTGCCTGGTGGAATGGTGGCTTAAAGAGGAACTTAATTTTGTATTTATTTTGAAGATGATTCAAAATTCCTAAGTGAGACAGGAACACATGTCTTTCTATTTTTTGTGCATTATAAAAAAATTGCAATCGTACAAAATACGCTAGCAAGAGGCGGCTAACAATGCACAAAATGGTAATTTGATGTATTCCGCCTATAAAGCCATCTAAAAACATCCAAAAACCTCAAACAACTTTTTATATACAGAACATGCTGTAAGTATATATGTATTATAGTACCAGACACATTCATATTACCTTGTAATATTTACTGTATTTTAGTCATTTAAAGCATTGAATTTCAAAGTTGACCAACTTCCCAGCTTTTACCTCTAAAGGCTTAGTGGCCACATGCGTGGACAGCACCTTTTAGCTCTTATTTCCAAAATTGTGTACACTACTGAATTGGGGTCTTATGGCCGCTTATGTGGACACTTATACTGTTATCTGGTGGTGTCAGAAGAGTATAACATACAATAGAATTTGGGGGGAAAAAAAAGTGTAAAAATTAAAATTAGCATGTATATACATGTTTGTGTGCTTATGGACTATAAGTACATCACATCAAAAGATGATTCTTAGTTTTTATTCTAATTAGGGTCCAATAAGCCCAAATAGCAAAGATAAATAAAAAAAGCATGTAAACAAACAGCTTGGGCCTTAAGAGGTTAAGGACACAACCTTCTATAATACAGGTTCAAGGCATGATTTAATACCGAGCATTACCTTTCACCAAGTCAGAGGTAAGGCAGCAGCAGCAGCTCAGTAGGTCAAGAGCTGCAGTCGCTACCTTACCTTCGAGAGCAAGGTGCCGTGTTACTAAAAATAGTTCCTCTGTGTCGACTCTTACTGTATAATAATGCTGCGAATACTTGGTTAAAATGCAGGTCATCACATGTAAATCAAGTATTGTTGGCAGTTTTTGGATGTTATTAGAGGGCTTTATGGGAAGAAAAGATTAACCCTATTAGCTACATTGTTGGCTGTATTGTACTTGCCGTTTTTACAATTTAGACTGCACAAATAACGACAACTACGTGTGTTGTTGTCACAAATAAAGATTTTGAGTGATGGACAAAATAAAATGAAAAAAAGGGCAGTTCCTCTTTCAGTAAAGATTAACACTATTTTTTTATGTATAGTATGTTTAATTACTGTTAACAAACCTTTCTCAGCAGCCAGGCTCAACTGAAACAGCAGCCTTGGATCATCAGCACTAATCACCATTTCGCACTCTAACTCTTTCCCAAGAATGGCATCGTCTCCTGTTTCGCCTGTGAAACACATCGATTTTGCTTTGTTATGTTTCTTCAGTATTATTAATTAAAGTTGCTCCAGCAGAGAAACGTACTGGTTAAAAATGGGCAAAACACGAACCTGTGAGGACCCCATTTTCAGAGTTGATCTCTAGATGATGCTGTGTATCAGCCAATAGTGGCCAGTGTTTAACCCAGTTCCTCCTGCAGCCCCACAGCAGCAGCTTCATCATCAATCTGGTGGATGAGGTCTCGTGCAGTGGCCACTCATTTTTCATCCCCAACACCCGACACAGAGGCAGCCGCAGCGTTTCAGAGAGAGCGACCGGAAAACTGGCGTCGGATTCGGGAGGTGTGATGTTAGTGGAGGTGAACATAGAGCTTCTAGGGTCTTTGGGGTTTGTGTCGATACTTCCTGTCTGACACAGCTCCCTCCACTTGCTCAGCAATTCAGTGCGTACATCAGCCGCAAAGGGACCTAAATATGAGATAATAGCAGCCAGGATGACAGCATCTCCTGGTATTCTTTGCCTCTGCAGCAGTGATTCCTAAAAATAAAAAGAGAAACAATTTAGTACCATAAATCCTCTGAATAACATTTCAGTTAACTGTTGTATGTTATATATAACAAGCTTTCACAGTTCAGAAATAACAGGCTCTCCCCAATCATTAAATCAACGACAATTACCAGGAATTTGGATAAATACATTTAGGGCTATAATTACAGCATTTAGTTTTCAGCTCAGTGTTACCTGAGCTGCAGCTCTCCACACTTTAGTGTGCCTCTCTAACAACTCTACAGCGTTAGCAGCATTCCTCTTCAAGTCCTCAGCTCTGTGTAACAGCACCAGTTGCTCGTCCAACACCTTTTGCACAGGCTGCAGCTGAAGACCAAGATTTTCAAGACGACATTTTATGTCCTCCATGTAACTCTTGATACGTTTCAGTCGAGATTGCGCTGCCTTCAGCAGCCCATCTAGCTGCTTCCTGACCATCAGCTGGTACCTCATTCGGCCACATCTGTACACGGCCAGAACCCAGCGGGACAGAGTCTCGCAGGCCCTGCTCACCTCCCGAACAAACTCTGGCACAAACATGGGGCTTGAAATTAACTGACCAAGTTGCTCCATCTGCTCGTCTGTAATGCTGTAGAAGTCAAACAATTCCAAGCACTGAGGGAAAACAAAGAGTAGGATTATTCTAAGTAATAAGCATAAAAAGTGCATTTAAAAAGAACATTTTATTTTTGACGCTATATGTTTTATGATGCCTTAAGCATGTGAGCCATCAATCGAAACATCGACTCAACTATAAGTTGAAGCTGTGTGTATTTGCTACTTCGGGTGTTTTGTCAAAATGATCTGTTTCGTCGAAAAGAGTCAGTTACCATTCCTGTTTAAACGCTGAAGAAAACAAAAATGTAGGCTACCATTATTTGCTTCAATGTGAACTTCCTCACGCTGCAAGTGACTACATGCTTACTGGTCAGAGAACACAATGAAATAAATAGAATTTAAAAGTTCCCTGTTAGTTGGTACAGTAAAACACAACTTGGAAACAAACAAACGTTATTATTATATATTTGATCCATGGTGGTGAAGGAGCTGAGCCGGAAGGCAATGCTCTCAAGTTACCGGTCGATCAACGTTCCCATCCTCCCCTATGGTCATGAGCTTTGGGTTATGACCGAAAGGACAAGATCACGGGTACAAGCGGCCGAAATGAGTTTCCTCCGCCGGGTGGCGGGGCTCTCCCTTAGAGATAGGGTGAGAAGCTCTGCCATCCGGGGGGAGCTCAAAGTAAAGCCGCTGCTCCTCCACATCGAGAAGAGCCAGATGAGGTGGTTCGGGCATCTGGTCAGGATGCCACCCGAACGCCTCCCTAGGGAGGTGTTTAGGGCACGTCCGACCGGTAGGAGGCCACGGGGAAGACTCAGGACACGTTGGGAAGACTATGTCTCCCGGCTAGCCTGGGAACGCCTCGGGATCCCCCGGGAAGAGCTGGACGAAGTGGCTGGGGAGAGGAAAGTCTGGGCTTCCCTGCTTAAGCTGCTGCCCCCCGCGACCCGACCTCGGATAAGCGGAAGAAGATGGATGAATGGAACTATATATTATTGTTTATTGTGAGCGAACTGTGGTGCTGAATTTCCCCCAGGGATCAATAAAGTACTTTCTATTCTATTCAATTATATTACTGTGTTGCGTTTTGGACGCGTGGCTGTGATGGTTGTGTGCTATCAAATGCAGAAGGACAAGCAGGAGCAGCGTGCAGGTAGGAGTGTGTTTTAATTATTTGAAGCAGGACAAAAATACAAAAACTCAGACTCTAATAAAGCATGGGTTCAAAAACCAAAATAGTTGCCAAGGGTGAAAAGCGAGAAAGTCTATAACAAGGAAAATACTTCATTAAGCGTGGTGAAAACAAGACTAAACGTAAATGTCGCGTAGAGCGAGCATTGATCCAGCGACTTGTGCTGGGTGACTGAAAAATATAAAGGAGAGTGATTAACCGAAACAGCGGTGGCAACACTAATTATTAAACAAGGGCAGGTGTGGAGAATTAGTGTCCATGGAAACCAAAAGTAAACGAAAGGAAAGAGGGTAGAGCACGGAAACGGACTAACATAGGAAAAAAAGCCACAAAACATAAATCAAGCCAAGACCCGGGCAACGGTCTGATCACATTAATCAAGTTGTTACAAAAATGGGCTTAAACATTGCTACCATCAGGAAGTGTATTACTTATCTACCCCCTGTCCGTTGCAGACAGGTAGTACAAACGTTGGTGTTGTGTAGGGATGTCCCGATCCAGGTTTTTGCACTTCCGATCCGATACCGATACTGACCGATACCGATACTGACTGATACTGGCCTATCCGAGCATGTATTAAAGTTTAAAGTTATTTAGCCTACTTAGTTGTCAGAATCATGTTGAAAAGGGTTTTAGTACTCTTGATAACAACTAGCCAGCTGAATTAGGGGAGTTTGAATAATACACAATGGTTGGTCACAAGAAACTGACCTGTTTATTCAAGGATAAACACAAAATAGACAAAATTATACATGACAAACAGAAATGGCATCATTGAAACTAGGGCTGGGCGATATGGCCTTTTTTTAATATTGCGATATTTTAAGGCCATATTGCGATACACGATATATATCTCGATATTTTGCCTCAGCCTTGAATGAACACTTGATGCATATAATCACAGCAGTATGATGATTCTATGTGTTTTGATTGATTGATTGAGACTTTTATTAGTAGGTTGCACAGTGAAGTACATATTCCGTACAATTGACCACTAAATGGTAACACCCGAATAAGTTTTTCAACTTGTTTAAGTCGGGGTCCACTTAAATTGATTCATGATACAGATATATACTATCAGATATATACTATCATCATAATACAGTCATCACACAAGATAATCACATTGAATTATTTACATTATTTATAATCCGGGGTGTGGAGGGGGGCGCCTGATGTAAGTGTCAAAAAGACAGGCAAAAGAGTTTGATATGAGAATAAATCTAAAGTTAAAATATAGGGTAGAAATGCACCCATTTGCAGAAAATGTAGTCTTGATTTTCAAAATGTTCTTTCAATGCTTGCATGTCTATATTAAAACATTCTTCTTCATACTGCATTAATATATGCTACTTTTAAACTTTCATGCAGAGAAGGAAATCACAACTAAACAAATCACAATTTTTTTCATACGGTGTTGATGTGGAAATTTTTGCCTCGGCATTTTGATGGTGTGGACGTGTGGCACCGAATGGAGATAAGCGTCTCGACAGACGTCACAATATTTAAACAATGATGAGGAAAACTGTTTTCTCTGTCGTGTCCGTGTGTCAAAAATTGTTATGCGCTTATTTTTTTATTTGATTTTGTGCGTGGCATAGATTTGCCGTGCGCAGAGGACGTTTGAGCAGGCGCACACCTTAGCGGCTGCGCTAGCATCACAGCTAACGTTAGCCATGCTGCTACCTCTCTGCTCGGGAAGGGCGTGTACGTATGTGACGTATGACGTGACAGTATGTGACGTGTGTAAGAAGTTGCGCTTGCTGTCTGTGAGAAGGAGACAGAAGAAGGAGTGGGAAGAGCCTGTAGTGCAATGCCAGCAGCTAAAAGCAACTGCGTGAGAATCCACAGACCTGTAGATGTGTTGAAGGTGTGCTGGAAAATGCGGAACGGAAATAGGGAGCAGCAGAAAAGTGGAATGTATTATTTAAATCTGTGCGTTGGAAAACACGGACCGGAGTTTTTTTTAAACTGCATATGGATCGGCATTTTCCCATGCCAAGCCGATACGCATTTTTTGGCAAATATCGGCGGCCGATCCGATCCAAATATCGGATCGGGACATCCCTAGTGTTGTGTCATCTTGACTATTGCAGCGTAATTTGGTCCTCTGAACCTAAGTGTGAGTTACAAAAATGTAAAATTATCCAAAACAGAGCAGCACGACTTGCTCTTGGTTGTAGTTATAGTTAGTGTTGACCATACGCACAAGAGCCTTAAATTGGCGAAAGTTAACAGGTTTTCAAAAAAACCTATTGTTATTCATAAGAAATGTTATTTTTACCCATTGTCCTACAGATATTGCTAGTCACATTGGTTATAGTTCTGACATTCATAGGTACGGCACCAGAACCTCATCTCAAGGACTACTCGCATTGCCATGCCCAAGAACCAATGCCATGAAAGTCACTGAACTGTATAGGGCTATTACTTTGTGGAATACTCTTCCTTTGCATATAATAAATACCCCTAGTAAGGTAGGATTCAAAAGACTTCTAAAGATTTATCTGCGTTGAGATGCTGTTTTCATTCATTGTTTTTGACTTTGCCTTGGTTCTAACTGTATATTTTATTGTTTTGTAACTATACAGGTATTGCATTGTGATAATGTAGGTATTGTTATTATATTATGATTGTATCTTGAGTATGTTATTGTAACTTATATTTTAATGAGAACCTCAGGAAGACTACCCTACCGCTGATGTGTCGGCTAATGGGGATCCTAAATAAACAATTAAACGGGCCATGACACTATGTCTAGAGGGTAGACAATGCTGTTAAGTTTCTCTGTCTAAATGAGTGGAGAATACAGACACTTTGAGGCCTGATTCAGCTGACCTGATTATAAACTAGTTTGAGAGGAATGTTTTTATGTTATTCATAAGACTACTGTACTTTTCAGTTTTGTAAATATTGACTCTCGTGTGTGAAGTCCTACTTGACATTAAATTCAGTTTAAGAATTAGGCCATCAAGTTAAGAGTGTGTGACGGATACTTTTTATCTTTATATTACTTGTCTTTTTTTATTTCCCTTTTAAGAGATTAACATCTTAGTGTGGTTAAGAGCTACAAGCAGGAGCTTAGTCTTCAGGTGGGACACCAAAGGTTAACAGGTGTGAAGGTAGAGGCCTGACAAAGTGCAATCTTCTTGTCCAGGTTGTAGTTGGACACACATGTCCTCATTTACTAAAGGTTTGCGTGTACTAAAACAAGTGCAAACCTGATAGTAGACACTGATCTACTAAACATGCGCAAAGTGGATTGTGTCACAAGTGAGCAGAATAAGGCGTGTGTGGTATTTGGATCTTAATAATCAGGCCTTTACTGTAGCTAAAAACTAATTCTATGAAGAAGGCAATGCTATTTCTGCATTAATACAGAAAAATAGTGCTGGAGCATGATGGAGCAGCTTGTACACGATGCCCCCTTCACATTTAGGATTGCCCCTTCATATATGCCTGCCTAGCTCCGGCCCTGTTATAAATACACAAACTATATTGAAAGTAGTGCTTGAGCTCTGCACTCTTTTCCCCATCACAAGTCAGTAGGGGGTTCTTGTTTCTTTGGTTTCGAGCGAACGACAGCGGGTTGAAATTGTGAACTGCGTGCTCTGGGATTTTGCAGACAGGCTGAAAAAAAAGAAATGGTCGGGCATCACGAAGAAGGTGAAGAAGTAGATGGATGCACATCGCCAAAACAGACCAACATTTGAAAAGATAGTCGCTGCAACTGGCTCGGTGGGTGTCCCCTTCCTCCCTCACTGCTGTGTGTCCCTCCCAAAGCCCACTGCTCAGTGGCAGCGGACGACATCCCTGCGACTGACAACCATCCGTCGATATGATACGTAAAGCTTTAGTAGAGTGGGTGACTGATTACCCCCAATATAAATATAATTCATGTAATTTACAACAAAATGTATTCATACAGTAGCATGCTCACATCCAGATTAGCGTTTCATATAAAGATTACCATATTTTTCAGACTATAAGATGCTAATTTTTACCCTGCTTTTTTAAATTTATTTATTTTTATTCAATTTTTTTTGTCCTGTCCAGCTACTCAGGCAAATAATATTGTTGATGTAGATGCCCATATCGGCTGTACATATTTACTTTACAAAAGAGAAGTGTGGGATACTTCTCTTGTTGCCTTATTTGTATTTGACTTTGTTAAATGGATTTATATTATTATTTGGCGCACCCGGGCCAAAGCAGGAGAGGATAGAAAGAGAAAAAAAGGAAGACAGAGGGGGAAATTGTGGGGACAACAGGGAGATAAGACAGAGAGACAACAACAACAACAACAGAACAGCATCAGCAAAAACGATATGTACAAATATGATAGTAAAAGTGAAAGCAGAGAAGCAGTCAGAGAAGTAACTATCAACACAGAAATGACAATGAACATTATTATACTACAAATGGAGCAATACAAATACCAATAGCACTATTGATAATGAATAATAACAACAATTACCTCTATCATCAAGAATACAATTGTTTCAAATGCAACAATACATCTATGTAATGATAAGTTGAAATACAAAAGAAAGCAGAAAAATGGAGGGGAAGAAAAAGAAGCGAACAGTATTAACCTTGTAGATTGTTATATTAAGAATAGGTTAAGCGTTGTCAGTGTGTTACCCAGTTTCCCCTAGGACAACAACGTTAATATATGTTTGATGAAACGTGATTATATGTGTGACTATATGTATGTATACAGTATGTGCTTGCATATGTACAGTATGTGTATATGCATGTTTGTACATATATATACAGAAAAGTGTGTCTGTGAAGCATTAGGTTGGCGTGAAACACCGCACACTTCAGAAAACCACTCTCAGTAACTACAGTTGGTCGCTACATCTGTAAGTGCAAGCTAAAACTCTACTATGCAAAGCCAAAGCCATTTATCAACAACACCCTGGGCTTGAGCTCATCTAAGATGGACTGATGCAAAGTGGAAAAGTGTTCTGTAGTCTGACGAGTCCACATTTCAAATTGTTTTTGGAAACTGTGGACGTCGTGTCCTCAGATCAAAGAGGAAAAGAACCATCCGGACTGTTATAGGCGCAAAGTTCAAAATCCAGCATCTGTGATGGTATGGTATGCCTGTAGTCCAGACCTGTCTCCCATTCAAAATGTGTGGCGCAGTATGAAGCGTCCAATACCACAACGGAGACTTCGGACTGTTGAACCACTTAAGCTGTACATAAAGAAATAATGGGAAAGAATTCCACCTGAAAGGCTTCAAAAAACGGTCTCCTCCGTTCCCAAACGTTTACTGAGTGTTGTTAAAAGGAAAGGCGATGTAACACAGTGGTAAAACTGCCCCTGTGCCAACTTTTTTGCAATGTGTTGCTGCCATTAAATTCTAAGTCAATGATTGTTTGCAAAACAAAATTAAGGTTCTCAGTTCAAACATTAAATATGTTGTCTTTGCAGAAAGGATTTGCACATCATTGTATTCTGAATGTTATTTACGCTTTACACAACGTGCCAACTTCACTGGTTTTGGGTTGTGTATTTGTTGTTTAAAAAAAAAAAAAAAAAAAGGTACCTTATACAAGTTGCACTGCCCAAAAAGTCTTTTTGCACTGGGCCAGCCAGGTGGACAGTCAAAGAGCAAGCAAACAGCATCCATGACTAGCACCACTCCCTCAGGTGGGTCTCTATAGTGGCGCACCTCCTCTAGTTCTAATGGGTCCAGACTTTCCAGCACACCGACGGCTGCCAAGAAAAACGGTCTCAGCTGAGGAGAGAGAGGGAAAATATTTTTTTCTTTGAACTAGCATTGTGTCAGTGTAAACAGATATTTTAATTTGTTCCTCTTTAATGTGCTATTTCTTCACCACATGATCAGATTCAAGTATCCTGGCCTCGAGAATCTGTATTTTTGTCTCCTGTGCAGCACGTTTCTTAAGAGCTTTCTTAAGTAAGCTCTTCTGATGGTCTATAGCTCGTAGGAGATCACTGACATGCTGCAACGAGTAATAGAAGATGGTAAAATTCCAATATGTAAAATGTTGACGTGTAATACACTGAAGAAACATTCCAAAACAGGAGAATGGCATACATGTGTATGTTTCATAAATATTATATAGTCTGCTATGCTTAAAGTCTGAAAACAGTACCTGCTTTATCTCAGCAGCCTTTCCCTGAATTCTAACTAAATCCTGTTCGCACTTCATGTCGATTTTGTCCAGATTATCCAAATGATATAGACCAGCGTTGAGTCTATGTATAGAACATATTTATTATAGATTTTACAGATCAGAAGACATTAAACTGTGACAGGTAATTGCTTGTCAACTATTCTTCTAACTAATGTATATTTGTATTTAAAAATAATCTACCTGTTGGTTCGATCGTCCAAGTCATTGTGGAGGACTTTGCAGATGTAAGCAAAGTGTGACATGAACTCCGTATATGTATAAGGGCTGAAAGGCTGTGCCATTAGAAGGACAGACGCATACTGATATGCCGACTGATGGATACCTGCCATTGCTGCAGCCAGGCCAGCCTGTGAGGAACCTTGTATGGTGACTGAATTAACGGGGAAATACACAATTTTCTTATAGTTATTGGTTGTTAACACAATTGAGTAAATATTTGGTCTGACCTACCATTTTGGCCAATTTTTGTCAGGCACTGAGCAGCAACTTCTGCTAAAGACTGGTTGTACCAAGGATGGTACAACTCGACACAGCAGAGGCCTAGTGCTTTGGTCATTTGTGCCTAGATGGTAAAATGCAGACAGCATTGGTTAGAACTCTGTTCGTGGCCCCACAAGACAGTCCACACAATACGTATTTAACATAAAAATATTCAATTGCAAGTGTAGCAACTTAGAAACCTTGCATTCCAGGTTCCCACTGTTAGCTGATGTAACAAAAGGCATCAACAGAAATACATGCACGTCTCTGAGGTTTTGACACAAGCACCTTGGTTTAAAAAGAAAAACAATACAGTTCAAGAAAACAAGAAACAATGTGGTTCCCACTAAGTACAAAATCAAATGTTAAGATAAATCAGATAGCCCAAAAGTGATAGAATGTTGAGTTTAAAATGTTCTGTAATAAGATTCCTCAACAGTAAAACAAAGGGTTCAAACCATAATTATCAAGAATAAAAATTGGGATCATAGCCATAGAGCTGAAGCCAAGAGAAAAAGTGTGATGATAAGGAAACTTTACTGTGACATTGAAGAAGGGTGCTTGCTGTTGTGTATAATATGAGCAATACTGTATTTAAATATAACACGGCTTAATTAATTTCGACTCCTCTCTGAGCTGCCACCTTATCGTGGTAGAGGAGTTTGCGTGTCCCAATGATCCTAGGAGCTATGTTGTCCGGGGACTTTCATGCCCCCTGGTAGGGTCTCCCAAGACAAACCAGTCTTAGGTGAGGGATCAGACAAAGAACAGCTCGAAGACTTCAATGGGAATACAAAAACAGAGACTCCGATTTCCATCGCCTGGACGCGGGTCACCGGGGCCCCCCTCTGGAGCCAGGCCCGGAGTTGGGGCACGATGGCGAGCGCCTGGTGGCCGGGCACAGCCCGAAGAGGCAACGTGGGTCCCCACTCCAATGGGCTCACCACTCATGGGAGGGGCCATAGAGGTCGGGTGCGTTGTGAGCTGGGCGGAAGCCGAAGGCAGGGCACTTGGCGGTCCGATCCTCGGCTACATAAGCTAGCTTTTGGGATGTAGAATGTCACCTCGCTGGAGGGGAAGGAGCCTGAGCTAGTGCGCGAGGTGGGGAAGTTCCGGCTGGATATAGTCGGACTCACTTCGACGCACAGGAAGGGCTCTGGAACCAGTTCTCTCGAGAGGGGCTGGACTGTCTTCCACACTGGCGTTGCACGCAGTGAGAGGCGACGGGCTGGGGTAGCAATTCTTGTTTCCCCCCCCCGGCTCAAAGCCTGCACGTTGGCGTTCAACCCGGTGGACGAGAGGGTAGCTTCCATCCGCCTTCGGGTGGGGTGACGGGTCCTGACTGTTGTTTGTGCTTACGCCCAAAACAGCAGTTCAGAGTACCCACCCTTTTTGGATACACTCGAGGGAGTACTGGAAAGTGCTCCCCCGGGTGATTCCCTTGTCCTACTGGGTGACTTCAACGCTCATGTTGGCAACGACAGTGAAACCTGGAGAGGCGTGATTGGGAAGAATGACCGCCCGGATCTGAACCCGATTGGTGTTTTGTTATTGGACTTTTGTGCTCGTCACAGATTGTCCATAACAAACACCATGTTCAAACATAAGGGTGTCCATATGTGCACTTGGCACCAGGACACCCTAGGCCGCAGTTCCATGATCGACTTTGTAGTTGTGTCATCGGATTTGCGGCCTCATGTTTTGGGCACTCGGGTGAAGAGAGGGGCGGAGCTTTCTACCAATCACCACCTGGTGGTGAGTTGGCTGCGATGGTGGGGGAGTATGCCGGACAGACCTGGCAGGCCCAAACGCATTGTGAGGGTCTGTTGGGAACGTCTAGCAGAGTCTCCTGTCAGAGAGAGTTTCAATTCCCACCTCCGGAAGAACTTTGAACATGTCACGAGGGAGGTGCTGGACATTGAGTTCGAGTGGATTATGTTCCGCACCTCTATTGTCGAGGTGGCTGATTGGAGCTGTGGCTGCAAGGTAGTTGGTGCCTGTCGTGACGGTAATCCTAGAACCCGTTGGTGGACACCAGCGGTGAGGGATGCCGTCAAGCTGAAGAAAGAGTCCTATCGGGTTCTTTTGGCTCATAGGACAACGGAGGCAGCGGACAGGTACCGACAGGCCAAGCGGTGTGCGGCTTCAGGGGTCGCAGAGGCAAAAACTCGGACATGGGAGGAGTTTAAGGAAGCCATGGAAAACGACTTCTGAACAGCTTCGAAGCGATTCTGGACCACCATCCGCCGCCTCAGGAAGGGGAAGCAGTGCACTGTCAACACCGTGTATGGTGAGGATGGTGTTCTGCTGACCTCGACTGCGGATGTTGTGGATCGGTGGAGGGAATACTTCGAAGACCTCCTCAATCCCACCAACATGTATTCCTATGAGGAAGCAGTGCCTGGGGAATCTGCGGTGGGCTCTCCTATTTCTGAGGCTGAGGTTGCTGAGGTAGTTAAAAAGCTCCTCGGTGGCAAGGCCCCGGGGGGTGGATGAGACCCGCCCGGAGTTTCTTAAGGCTCTGGATGCTGTGGGGCTGTCTTGGTTGACAAGACTCTGCAGCACCGCGTGGACATCGGGGGCGGTACCTCTGGATTGGCAGACCGGGGTGGTGGATCCTCTCTTTAAGAAGGGGAACCCGAGGGTGTGTTTCAACTATCGTGGGATCACACTCCTCAGCCTTCCTGGTAAGGTCTATTCAGGTGTACTGGAGAGGAGGCTACGCCGGATAGTCGAATCTCGGATTCAGGAGGAACAGTGTGGTTTTCGTCCTGGTCGTGAAACTGTGGACAAGCTCTATACTCTCGGCAGGGTCCTTGAGGGTGCATGGGAATTTGCCCAACCAGTCTACATGTGCTTTGTGGACTCGGAAAAGGCATTCGACCGTGTCCCTCGGGAAGTCCTGTGGGGAGTGCTGAGAGAGTATGGAGTATCAGAATGTCTGATTGTGGCGGTCCGCTTCCTGTACGATCAGTGTCAGAGCTTGGTCCGCATTGCCGGCAGTAAGTCGAACACGTTTCCAGTGAGGGTTGTACTCCGCCAAGGCTGCCCTTTGTCACTGATTCTGTTCATAACATTTATGGACAGAATTTCTAGGCGCAGTCAGGGCGTTGAGGAGATCCGGTTTGGTGGCTGCAGGATTAGGTCTCTGCTTTTTGCAGATCATGTGGTCCTGATGGCTTCATCTGGCCAGGATCTTCAGCTCTCACTGGATCGGTTCACAGCCGAGTGTGAAGCGACTGGGATGAGAATTAGCACCTCCAAGTCCGAGTCCATGGTTCTCACCCGGAAATGGGTGGACTGCCATTTCCAGGTTGGGGAGGAGACCCTGCCCCATGTGGAGGAGTTCAAGTAGCTGGGAGTCTTGTTCACGAGTGAGGGAAGAGTGGATCGTAAAATCGACAGGCAGATTGGTGCGGCGTCTTCAGTAATGCGGACGTTGTATCGATCCGTTGTGGTGAAGAAGGAGCTGAGCCGGAAGACAAAGCTCTCAATTTACCGGTCGATCTACGTTCCCATCCTCACCTATGGTAATGAGCTTTGGGTTATGACCGAAAGGACAAGATCACGAGAACAAGAGGCCGAAATGAGTTTCCTCCGCCGGGTGGCGGGGCTCTCCCTTTGAGATAGGGTGAGAAGCTCTGCCATCGGGAGGGAGCTCAAAGTAAAGCCGCTGCTCCTCCACATCGAAAGGAGCCAGATGAGGTGGTTCGGGCATCTGGTCAAGATGCCACCCGAACGCCTCCCTAGGGAAGTGTTTAGGGCATGTCCGACCGGTAGGAGGCCACGGGGAAGACCCAGGACATGTTGGGAAGACTATGTCTCCCGGCTGGCCTGGGAACGCCTCGGAATCCCCCGGGAATAGCTGGACAAAGTGGCTGAGGAGAGGGAAGTCTGGGCTTCCCTGCTTAGGCTGCTGCCCCCGCGACCCAACCTCGGATAAGCGGAAGAAGATGGGTGGAATGAATTTTGATCATATCTACAAAAAGCCAGTGTCGCTCTTCAAAATCTTCTCATTTATTATCTATTATCTTTCAAGTCATTTTAAAGAGTAAGTCGTTTTACATTTTGTTTTTAAGTTGTATTAAACAACAGTAAACTTCATTTTAAATATCCTTATCAGTTTGTATGACTTTCAAGGTTCACTGTAAATACAAACTAATTGCAGGATTCAATATCTAATGTACAGAATTCAACTCTTGCTTATCCACTGTAATTACAAAGTAATTGCACAATTCAATATGGAACATATAGAATTCAACTCTTACTTGTCAAAAATCCAGCTGTCCAAGAGGAATTTTGTTGTTTTATTCACAGCAGTCACCCGAGAAACAAGCTGAGTTAGCTCTTGGTCTGTGTAGAGCCCCGGGTAGGCTCTGAGGGCCACAAGTAGCTCATCCCTGACAGAGGAACTTATATTCTCATGGACCAGGATGACAGTATTAACTTCACTGACCCGAGTTAGATTCCCAGCGTCTTTTAAAATTGTATGCAACTCATTCTCGTTCCCGGCGTGTACCTCCATCAAGTGACAGCTCGTGACACAGGCAGCTAGACGCACAGTGGTCTTACGTCCTGTGCTTCTGCCTGAGGCCATTAGCACTCCGTGACCTCCAGGTATCAACAGAGCCCTGATGATATGCAGCAGCTGATGCATCCTTTGTCTGTGCACAACATATTGTGATGTAAAGTTGAAATCAACTTCCTGCTCTTTGTTGTCTCCTTTTATGTCTATAAATGCAGACACATGCTGCACAAGTGAATTGATATCCCGTGGCTGATAACAACGCTTACAATTGAATATAGTATTGTCAGAAAGCTGTGGGCCATATGCAAGATTTGTAGCAACTTTTTGCAAGTGCTGAAGAAACTGGGCTTGTCGTCTTTGGAATTTGCAGGGATTTTTTTCCAAAAGAGACAAAAACGGTTCTGTTGACGCAGATGGGTCTGGTTTTGGAGATGGGTCTAACTTTGTTGTGTCTTGTGTGGAACTTTGCAAAAAGACAGTGTCGAGGTAGGAGTCATCGAGCAACTGCAATGTAAAGTGCACAGTAGCCTCCTTGGTAATTAGTGACAAAAGTGCTTTGTTTTCGTCCTCTGAGCTAATCCGGTCACCAAATGTTCGTATGCACTCGTGTACCCACAGATGCACAATGTTAAGCTCTGTTGCTACAGGTTCTTGAGGGATCGAGGAACACTTGGATTTTAATTTTGGGTCTTGCAATTCCGTTTTTGGAAGATCAGGCTGCCACAAGCACAGTCCCTGGAACACTTTTTGCAGGTCATTATGGGAAAACAAAAAATATGGCTTATGTGGTGTGGGTTGGAAATGGTCGCAAACATCCTCAAACAAGTGTTTTGTGGCTCTGATGATACAATCTAACATGTCAGTCACACTTGGGATAAAGGAAAAATCCCTGAGCCAGAGTTTTAGCTGAGGTGAATGAATGGACAAGATCAACTCAGTAGTTAAACTTGGAAGTACAAAGATGGAGAACAAACGTGACAGCCTGGAGCATATCACGTTAACGTGGGGATTGTCCAGTTCAAATATGCAACAGGTGGCCAAGTAGGTAATTGTCCCAGGACTAAGAACCTTGAATTGGGCAGTATCACATGAAATAACCCCTGATTTTGAAATACTTTGTCGTAGAGTCTCCAAGATCCTGGAAATCTTCCCAGTCACATCTATTAACAAAACATCAAATTAAAATTCTATAGATTCCCTAAAATGTACTGTTTCTTACTTACCACATGGCGTTTCATGCAAGTCATCTACATAAAGCAACAGCCCAGGCTGTTGGCTCATCACACCCTTGGTGTTTTGACAGGTCCTTCGGTGGCTAATTCTGCACAGTAAATGGCACAGGTCTGTGGGACCCCGTATAGAACTAGCTGGTAGTTTGATGTGCGGCTTATCAAAACACAGCAGGCTGTTACACACGGTAGTTTTTCCTGAACCTGGCTCTCCAGCAAGTAACACTGGCTGGTTTGCCTCCAACATGACGGTCAGCAGACAGGTATATTTCCAATACTGTGTAAAAACAGTGATATTCCAGTTAGAATACTCCCATTTAATTACTGTGTTGCCCTGAATGGGACTGTAGTTTTCCCAAGAAAAAAGGCTGAAAAAGTCTTCTTAAATTCTTAAAATAGGGATTTATACTGCACATGTAGTACAACAGATGGCATAAAAATAACTTTTCGAAAGCAAGTCAGACTTTTCAAGTGACAAACACATCATTGACCTGGAGAAAGTGGTAATGACGCATGACACCCACTTGAAAAATGTTGTGTCAGGTTGGGCAGAGAGAAAAAACGAAAAACTGTTCAGCACCTTAGAATGTTATATTACCCAGTTAATTTTGAGATACTGCACTGGAAAAGACTGATGTCTTGATATTTTGGACTGTTCCCCAAACTAGAATACGAGTCATCTTTTAGCCAAGTCAATATGGTGTGTAGCTTTCTTTGACAGAACAAAAAGGACAAACCTTTGGCGTAATGGACTTTGTCAACATTGTGTTCTTGGTGTATATCCGATTGTCAATGCTAAAGAAGGACTCAAACACAGTCCCTTCATCTGGCACCACAATATTAAATGGACAATTAGCTAGCTCTTGGCGAGCGACAACGTCAAATTGTGGCCAGAGTCTGTAGACAGACAAGCAAAATATGTTAAAGACAATTAGTATATTACAATTAACATTAGCATAGTTTATAGAAAGTGATCTATGAAAGAAATAATCTACCGTGAATGGAGATTTCCACCAAACCCCCAAATATAAGACAGGAGAAAAATCTCTTCATTTATTGTGGAATCTGTGCCTGAAGAGTCATCGCTTTGTAAAGGCATATCTGCTGGTGACAACAGTTTAAAACATTTCTAATTAGTAACAGCACACAGTACTTGTGAAGTTTGCCTCTATACCTCTTGTGTCTTTTTGTCCTTTACCCTTATTCACTTCCTTGGCAAAATGCTGCAGGAGGGCATGAAGGATTCGAATGAACGACATGATTTCTACCAGCCCATTCGTATAAGATTGACCTTCAGTAGAAATCCCATTCATCTTTAGTGAACTGAGAGTGCTCGAGAAAAGATCTTCTGCCACTTCAGTCCACATATTCAGTGTATCTTGATCCAGGATATGACTGTAATTAAGAAAATCTATTTCACTCTTCCACACATCTTTCCAAACTTCAGTGCCGGTGAAATGAATGAGGCTGCAGCGTGTCGTTGCAGAAGGGCTTGCGTGACTAAGGTCAGTGGTCTCCACGAGTAACTTGAAGTGTGACTGGGATGGCACAAGAGTTTCACCAGATGGTAGGCTTAAAGATGGTTCCTCATGATTGCTCAGTATGCCTATGTGATCAAGCCAGCCGGGTTGCCCCACTGGCTTGCCATCCATTACAAGCCATTTCTGTGCTTTGTTGTCACGACTTGAGTTCTTTCCCTGGACTTTTCTATATTTGTGTCTTTCTGAATCTCTCAAAGCCTTGGTCACCACTCCATCTTGCCACCCTAGTTTATCAGAGAAGCTACCAAAAAGCTCCTCGTGAGACATGGCATTAGGAAATAGGACAACAGTGTTGATAAAGTTCCAGTTTTTAGTAGAGATTTTTTGCCTTGTCCACGGGGTACCCACTTTAAGCATTTTCTCATCAGAGAAATGTTCTGTTTTGTCTGCCAGTTTACTAAGGGCTTCTGCTAGAGTATTGTAACAAGTTGTTTTTCCACTCCCAGAGGGTCCAACAAGTATAACTGCCTGAGAAAATCTCAAAGTCTGATAGAGTGCAAAAACTTGGCAAATTATTTCAGAGTTACACTGACACAACTGCTGTTCTAATTCGCCCTTTACTGCCTCTTCAAGTCTGTGATCTTTTTCATCCTTAGTATATTGTAGGATAAAGGGAAGCTGACACGCTATAGGAAATATGTCTTTGAAAATGCTGTTGAACTGTGTGGCTTTCTCAGGTACATAAACAATTTGCACTGAGACTGAATGGATTGCTTTGACAATAGCTATCTCCTCTAATAATCCGGGTATAACTGCCTGTTCGTCAGCCTTGTTAAACTCTTCTGCCCTCTCATTTTCTGGAGAAGTAAGAATAGCTTGTATGACTAGCGACAGTCTAGCCTTACCTGAAAATTTCCTATCCAGAATGATTCCTTTTAATTGCTTTTTAGAGGCAGACAAGATACGCTGCAAGGCAACAAGGTGGCTGCCCTGGTCTTGTGCGCTGAACTGAGGCAGACAATAGCAGTCCTTGGTGAGGCTGATGAGAGACACCAGACGCTGACTTAAAGACTTTGCCTCTCTAAAACCAAAGGAAGTCAGCATTAGCTCTGCAATTATACCATAATCGGGATGCGTTAATCCCACAGGTCTTGTTGAAAATCGCAGACTTTGTGAAATCTCAGAGGTGCTTCCTTTTGATGATATGAGAACACATCCATAGTTAACGCTAGCAGTAATGCTCACCCCTGAAAATACAATTTCTAAATCAGACTTTTCTTGCTCTTGCACACCTTGTTTCTTCTTTCTTGACAACCCAGAAAAACACTGGTTAATTTCATCGAGCTGTTGACCCAGGGATGCTTGGACAACCTGAGGCAACAGTTCTACAGACTTCAGCACAATCCATGCTCCAGTCAAAAGAGCACCAAGCAACATCTTTTGAAAAAAATTAAGCGCCATGTTTGGACAACAATGTAGCATCACAACGAGTCGCCCCAATGCTTTCCCTAAATAGACCACTGCCTTGGTCTTTCCTGATGTGCAAGGACCACTCACAAATCCACATCGATACCACATCACCGCAAGGAGAGTCCCAATCATCCCTCGATCTGTGCAGGGGGTGTGTACCAATCCCCAGCCCTCTGGACCAAAATACTCATAACCATATTGGTGTCTGTGGTTCAAAACATCCACATAACATTGTGGATCATCAGTTCCTTTTAGGCTTTGACCCTCTGAAGTGATACAATACTTGAGGGAACTTAGCCACTCAAAAGAGGACTCAGGAATACATTGCACCTGCATTAATTGGGTTATCTGCTGTGCATGTTTGATTGTAAGGAGTACCAAAGTACACAAGCATGTGGTTGTGTACTTTGAAGACGCTGTATCCCTTATATATTGGCATAGGTTTTCCAGTTGTACACTAATAAATGTGTTGATGGTGCTAAGCTTAACTGAGCTTGATTCCTGAAAAGCCTGTTTAAGGACTTGGTACCATGTTATTTCCTCTGCCACTAGCAGACACTGAAGGGGATATTTATCTGTCAGATCCAGCACAGGTAATGCAAGTCCACTCCCATGACCATATTGGCTATAATCACATGCTGAGTCTTTACTGTTTGGTTCCAATTGTGTTTTTTCATTAACACACTGCTTCATGAGTTCTTTCATAGCAGACTTCAGTTGTTCCTCAAACATACTGAGCCAAATCAAGGGATCGGGACTCTGTTCCAAAGGAGAGAGAAAAGTAATGTGTTCTTGTAGCTTGCCAACAACTCCAAGTACCGTCTTCTGTGCGCGGCAGTCACATATTGTCTTTGGATCCATTTTACCATGTGTTTTTTCCACTTCAAGACACTGTACCCCTTTGAAGAACTTCTGCACAAAAGGTAGCAGAGATGTAGGTGTTGGTTTTAAAGATAGCAGTTCAACAGTTTCGCTGTCACTTATGAAGTAGAGCCTTGGATAGGCACTGCAGAAGGAATGGAGGCGATTGGCTATCTGGTTGGAAATAGCCTCCATTGTCGAAAGGCCGTCAATGAGGATTTGGCCTAGGCTTGCGCTGTGCAATTTATCATTGGCCGTTTTGGGACTAACAAGATTTAACACATTGGGTTGTGTAGAGATAGCATGAAGCATGGTCTTGAAAGTATTTTCAACTGATTTAAATTGTGCCAGCTGTGAAAAAAGAGAGCAAAATCTTAAATAAGGTGACGCTATCATTCTATAATGTAATCACACAGGTACATACCAAATCCCATCTTTGAACACCCAAAGATGTATCTTCAAAGGCCTTTGACAGAAAGATAACTTTTTGTTGATAGATTTCAAATAAATGCAACAAGGTTTCTATAGAATGGAAAGTAAATGTTAATTCTTAACGTTCACTCTTTTTAGAGTCTTCTATCTATTGTTGTTGTTTATGTTTACCAATCTCTTGTAGTAAGTGCATCCACTCTTCTACTTGCAATCTAAAGTCAACACTGTGCCGGGACCTTTGCATATTTGTCAACGTCATCAAATCATGTTCTATGTCATTGAAGATAAATTCCAGGCCTGATTGTCGGAAAACATAGTTATCAAAACAAAACGTTAACCTGTGGTGGCTATTACATTTAATACTGCATTATGAATGTATCTTACCAATGAAAATTTTGACATTACAATAGATGTCAGAAGTGGGATCGTCATCTGATACCTCCTGTTCACCGTGCTGGCGACAAGGATATTTTATGTCATGCAACTGGAACATTCTGTTCATCCATTGCTGTTGAATTGTTTGGAAATTCTGTTCCATTTCAAACTCTTGCTGTGCATTGCTGCATATCTGAAATATTTTCAAAGAATGGTACTTTGACTTACTGTGAGGTTTTTCTAAGACTCTCCTTCAACTAGTCGCTTAATCACGATCTCTCCCACCTTGTTGATGAATTTTTGGTGAGTGTGAAACGGTTGAGAAATTAGCTGAGCAACAGTCACATTCTTATCAGAGGCACGCATTAGCCCAATGCCTGTTACATGGAATTCATGTTTATAATTGTTATACACAACACACTGCAATATGACAGACTTACCTTGGAAAAAAATGTTGCGGTGTTTTGGTTTGATTAGAGGGGTCAGAAAATGGGCTAAGACTTTAAATTGACAGCTTAAATTTTCAAGATTTTCTGAAGCCTCCTGCAGCACTGCGTCGTCAGCCAGTATAGTGTTTGTCAGAGTTGCAACTTTCTGCTGCCACTGAGCAATTTGCTCTTCAACTTGAGATACAGCAAGCTAAAATAAGGATATTTCTAAATACATTTTAAAAGTCAAACACAGAACAAATATTATGGCAGTGATGGTTGCTTTACCTGAATGAAAAGCACTTTCTCCCATTCATGAAAACATCGTCTGTAAAGTGCTATAAGCTCCCAAAGCTCTTTACGGGCAGTCAGTTTATTAACTTCTGCCAAAGCTGTCAAGTCCACTGGATTTTCTGGAGAGAAGTAACAAATATTCATGTATTTTTCTCTACATACGTTGCTACAATGTTCCACAAGGCTAATTATTGTGCTAAATAGTACACAGTGATTTTTTTTCCTGACCTTGGAGAACTTTTCCAATCTGGCAAAGATGTTGCAGATTTACTGTGATAGTCTCCACGCGGAGGCACATGTAGTTCAGTTCAGAGGCCAACTTTTCAGCGTTTTGCCTT
The DNA here is from genome assembly GCF_033978685.3 of Nerophis lumbriciformis. Taxonomy (NCBI): domain Eukaryota; kingdom Metazoa; phylum Chordata; class Actinopteri; order Syngnathiformes; family Syngnathidae; genus Nerophis; species Nerophis lumbriciformis. Next base: position 14,680,798 of record NC_084572.2, on the reverse strand, counting down.
GGATCAAGAAATGGCCCAGATGTAGCCTTGCAGACCATACTTTTGAGATCAGAAGCCAACAATGGGAACATTGTGTCCAATGCGTTAGCCACAGTTGGAAGACGAGAGCACACATTGTTATCTGCTTGGTTTAAGTGAAAAGAATAACAATTCCATTTGTCCAACATCTAAACAGAAAACAAATTATACACATCTAATTATAAAAGTACGACACTTTTATTATCAACTTGTACAATTAATTGCATACAGACCTTCTGCTCCAAATTCAGCTCCTGTGCAGTCATCTCTCCATAATTAAGGCATATATTGTCCCGAAGGGAGTGAGTATATTCCAAACGTTTCTGCATTACCGCCAGCATGTTTATAAACTTCCACACCTGAAGACATATTTGACGACAAAACATTTTTTAGCTCATTTTAAATATTAAATATATTTTTTGGTGAACTAAATATGGTGGTCACCCTAAAAAGATAAAGGTAGCGTTCATACCATATCAGCATATTTCGGGAAGTCATGCATGTCTTTGGGCTCCATTCTTAGATCGGTAATACCTTCCTCTAAATCACACAATAAACTTTGTGAATGTAATTTCATTTGCCTGACCACTTCCTCCATCACTTCCTTTTCAATCAAAGCCAGATGCTGCCCTGAGAAGCAAAGACAGTAAGGGTAAGCCAGTATAAGGGTAAGCCAGTATAAGATACAGTAAAAATGTTACTGAAAATGCCGCATTCACACTAATGAATGAACGCCATGCCCCAATTAATTACCAGGTGATTCTTTCATTTAAACAAGTCAACAATTTACATCAAATATATGCCTCTGTTCTTTCTCAGAAAAAAAAATAACATTGAAATGGCTGACACCCTATATATAAATGGGTACAATACATGGCATCTGTACAAATTAATGCTGCTGTATGCAGGGGGGAAATATAAAAAAATAAACAAGAACAATTTTACTGTAATATATATACAGTAACTGAATTAAATGCAACTGGCTCTAAGTTAAGTTTTTCAAACTAAAACAATACAACAAGACCATCACTGGCTAGTTTACCGAATGTTACCATTAGTGGTTTAACAGAACAGGCTATATGGCTTTAGCTTATTTATATTTTTATAATTATTAATAATAATGAATAAAAATTGTTGGTCCGAGGAATTTGACCGGCGTTTGAGCTTTTCATTCACTGCCGTCTACCGCTAACGTTAGCTAGCCAAAACACGAAAATTAGCCAACAACAACAATTCGGTTCATAACTTTTACTGACAGAATTTCTAGACACAGTCAGGGTGTTGAGAGAATCCGGTTTGGTGGCTGCAGGATTAGTTATTTGTTTTTGCAGACGATATGGGCCAGTTGGCTTCATCTGGTTAGGATCTTCAGCTCTCTCTGGATCGGTTCATAGCCGAGTGAGGAGCGACTGGAATAAGAATCAGCACCTCCAAGTCAGAGTGCAGGGTTCTCGCCCGGAAAAAGGTGGAGTGCCACCTTCGGGTAGGAGATGAGATTGTGTCCGAAGTGGAGTTCACAAATGAAGGAAGAGTGAATCGTGAGATTGAAAGGCGGATCGGTGCGGCGTCTGCAGTGATGCAGACCCTGTAGCGATCTGTCATGGTGAAGAAGGAGCTGAGCCAAAAGGCAAAGCTCTCAATTTACCGGTCTATCTACATTCCTATCCACACCTATGGTCATGAGCCCGATGAGGTAGTTCGAGCATCTGGTCAGGATACCTCCCGAACGTCTCCCTGGGGAGGTGTTCGGGAGGCCATGACCAATTGGTAGGAGGCCACAGGGAAGATCAAGCATACGTTGGGGGGGACTATGTCTCCCAGCTGGCCTGGGGAGAGGGTAGTCTAGACTTTTGTGCTTAGGCTGCTGATGTCCCCGCGATGCCACCTCGGATAAGTGGAAGAAGATGGATTAATCGATGAATGGATAGCTAAAAACACATCCTGGGTTACTGTATGTACGGCCGTAGTTTACGTCATTACGTGCTAATAGCTGTAAGAGGGAGGGAGCTAATGTTTTAAACAAAGTGGAAAGTTATCTCCCTGTAGGCATCCGCATAAAGTTTGCAAACACTTATATTTACTTGTAGAATTGTTATATTTTTTAATAATCTTTTTTTCTGTTATTTATTATTATACTAAAAATAAATTTATACACACAGGCTTCTTAATGATCATTCACCTAATAAACACCTTGTACTCTCTGAAGTTGAGCAAAGGAACTCCACAGGTGATATACGAAGAAATTTGTACTATTTTTTTTATCTAGGTATACTACATGTAGACCAATCTGTTTTTATAAAATATTCATATCAGTCAAAGATCTGGATTTCATTTGCATACCTAAATGTTCTTTTATGCGGGTGCAGTGGATGATAAATAGCCGGTTGGAGGTAGAGATCAGTGAGGGGACAACGTGGATTCTTTCAATCCAGTGGCGCAGCTTGTCAATCAGCTCCTGATAAAGTGCAGCAGATTGACCTTTCATGTTCTCCAAAGTGGCTGGACTCCATTGCTTGATGAACACATGGATGTCCACCAACCACATGTAATGCTCTAACAACTGCTGGATGTCTGACTCTGCTTCCTGTCCAAAAGAGAGACACAATCCTATATATATTTGTACTGTAAAGAGAAATGCAGTAATTATTTTAACACTCGCCTGCATCAGCTCGGCCTGCTCTTTGTCGATGTGTTTGGAATCATCACTGATAGCGATGTGCCAAACAAGTTGTGCTTTGGATAAAGGGTAGTAGGACCAAGGTATCCTGTGACCCTGAACGATCATCCTGGTCCAGTTAGATCGCTGCTCTCTTATCCATTTACAACAGCTATAATGTGTGAGACTAGGCATTCCGTCCATGTCCTGTATTCCACCTGGGAACGTCAGACACATTAGTACATTAAAGCGGTCATAGGAATTTTGCGTTTTGCACCTTTTTGTGGGCGGCCTTATTTTTGCAGCACTACCTTAAATGGCGATTCGATATGAATCTCGATACATGGGTTACGATACGATTTACTAACAATATTTTTGTAAACATTACGATTTGATACGATTCCATGCAATACGATTTAGTGCAATTCGATGCAGATGGAAGCTTTGCATGGTGAAAAGAAAATTAAATGTATCATGTATCATGTTAGAACAATGTCATGTGTTTATTTTTTTAATATAGACACATGTAAAACAGATGGTCTCTGCATTATTTATGAGCAACTTTAAGGAATTGCAATCCATAAACTTAAAGAAAAGAAGATGTAAACAAAACACTTTTGGCAAAGCTACCAGGTATTTACTGTTGTTTGCTCAGGTAGCAACAATTAAATACATAGAAAGAAAGCAAGCAAGCTGCGCATCAAGTAGAGGTGTTATACCACCACAGTAACACAAGTGCAAGATATAATTAAGTGACACCACGTAAACTAAACAGCAGCTTCAGTGTAGAAGCTCAAATACTTTATTTACTATTTCCAATGCATTAAAAAATACATATGTCATAACATCTTTAATAATGATTGTGAACGATAGGCAAAATGTTAAAAAAAAAAGTGCAGTTCCCCTTTAAGGCCATGTCTACATTAAGCCGGATAACTCCTTAAACTAATAATTATTTAGCCTAAACCCCGTGTCAGCCACACTAACCCATCGTTTAAGGTTCCCCTCCTTGGATAATTTTTTACACGGGTAAGTGCGCTGTGTATTTCTTGAATCTCCGGCTCTTAGCTCTGTATGGACTCATTGATCTTTAATAAACAGAGTTCGGAGAGAAAGTGACGTCAGAAAGAACGCGCCACAGCCAGCTTCACAACAACCACTTTGCACTCGTAAGTAACCACTGGAAAGATGGAGGCGAATCATCCAGACATGCCCGTGTTTCTCCTTCTTCTACATGTACAGGCGCTTGTAGAAATCCCACATGAATACCTTAAGAGAAGGAAACGCGCGATTGCAGCTATTTCGGATACAACACATCTCAGACATCAACATAGCAATGTTGAGCGACGGTTCTGAATAAGGCCTGGAAGAACGGCAGTGTGTTGTGCCAGAGGAATGGCAAGAGAATTTTCGAATGTCCAGGTCAGCTGTGATTCTACTTAGCAAAAAACTTTGTCCATTTGTCGAAGAGGAGACAACGAGAATGCGATCGTTCACTTGAAAGATTTGAGGATGAATTGTTGTGTTTAAAACCTTTGTGTGGTGTTGCTTATTTGCAATTATTCCAAGTCGATTTGTTATGTGTATGCAGCGTATCATAAATATGACGATCAACTGAATAAAAAAATACCGGAAGCAGTATCCACAGTCCAGAATCTTCACGGTCCAGAAGGACCGACCAAATTAGAAAGCAGTACTAAGATATACCGGTACTCTGTATACATCCCTAATGAACAGTGTAGTAGTTGATGTGATTACCTTGCAGAGTTGTGTCTAAGTTGGGCTGGAAGTCTTTCAAATCCGTGTCTACTGTCTTGCCAGTCGGTAGGTCTGCTAGCATTAGCATCCCTAGATCCCTCATCACCGGCTTGAGTGTCTTCATGCCGTCAGAACAGGTGAGTGCTCAGATTAGTCTTACTGCCGCTTCTATATCGCTGCTTTCCAAATGTTACAAATAGCCATAGTTTTATCCAACTGACCATTCTTTTTTTTTTTTATCCAAACGTTAACCACAGCATAATACTACCACCACCATGCTTGACGGTAGGAATGATGTTACTGGGATTAAAGGCCTCACCTTTTCTCCTCCAAACTTTGCTGGGTATTTTGGCCAATTAGCTCAATTTTTGTGTCATCTGACATCACATGAACAAAGATAAAACTTTTGGAGGAAAGTTCTGTGGTCAGATGAAACAAAAATTTAGCTGTTTGGCCACAATACCCAGCAATGTGTTTGGAGGAGAAAAAAATGAGGCCTTTAAACCCAGGAACACCATACCTACCGTCAAGCATGGTGGTGATAGTATTATGCTCTGGGCCTGTTTTGCTGCCAATGGAACTGGTGCTTCACAGAGAGTAAATGGGACAATGAAAAAGGAGGATTACCTCCAAATTCTTCAGGACAACCTAAAACATCAGCCCGGAGGTTGGGTCTTGGGCGCAGTTGGGTGCTCCAAAAGGGCAACGACCCCAAACACACATCAAAAGTGGTAAAGGAATGGCTAAATCAGGCTAGAATTAAGGTTTTAAAATGGCCTTCCCAAAGTCCTGACTTAGAAAGACAACCAAAACATTTAGCTGAACCGCACCACTTTTGTCAAGAGGAATGGTCAAAAATTCAACCAGAAGCTTGCCAGAAGCTTGTGGATGGCTACCAAAAATGCCTTTTTGCAGTGAAACTTGCCAATGGACATGTAACCAAATATTAACATTGCTGTATGTAAACTTTTGACCCAGCAGATTTGGTCGCATTTTCAGTAGACCCATAATAAATTCATAAAAGAACCAAACTTCATGAATGTTTTTTGTGACCAACAAGTATGTGCTCCAATCACTCTATCACAAAAAATAAGAGTTGTAGAAATGATTGGAAACTCAAGACAGCCATGACATTATGTTCTTTACAAGTTTACATACCAATCAATCAATCAATTAATTCCTTTATTGTCATTGTCATAATAACACTTAAGTCAGACTTGAACAACGAGATTTTGTTTGAGCTTTGTCCAGCGGCATAGAAACTGCATTGATGTGCAGGTTGACAATAGTTTACATTTTAGCATTTTAGCATTATCGCGATCATCCTGACAATGCTAAAATGCTAAAATGTAAACTATTGTCAAATTGCACATCAATGCAGTTTCTATGCCGTTGGACAAAGCTCAAACAAAATCTCGTTGTTTATATATGACTTAAGTGTTATTATGACAATGACAATAAAGGAATTGATTGATTGATTGGTATGTAAACTTTTGACCACGACTGTATATAGCCTATTATTTGCACACTATTGACAAGTGATGTACCGAAAACTAGACCACCGATAAAAGACTTTTATCACCGAAAACCACGCTCCCAAAACCAAATGTAAACAAAACGTACGCCATTGTCTGGAACGTTGTCAGCATGTCTGCGATGTGTATGTGATTTTTATATATATTGCAGATATACCCGTGAAAACCATCTACAAAATGTGCAAATATTAGGAGGACAGTGGCGGCTTTTAAAAAGAGAAAGTCCAACTGGAGTAACAGCGCCAATCAAGTGTGACGTCATGCTCACGACAGCGCTCTTCTTTCGTCAGGGACATCGAGGGACAGAAGTTGTCTCTAAACACAAGTACATTCTATAATAACACCAGAAGATGATGTTAGATTTGTTGCTAGTTGTATTTCTTTTTTTTTTAAGTAAATAAAAGTCTGGAAACACTTGAAGAAATCTCAACAAAGTATAATGTACAAACAGCATATATATATATATATATATGTTAATACTAATTCATAATAACAGATTTGTTTTAAACGTATGTGTACATTTTTTGAGACTTTTTAAAGAATATCATATCATAACAAATTACGCAAATTACTCGATGATGTCATATGACCACACCCATAACCACGCCCCCAATGCCACAGGTATCTTCGCAGTTTAGGGTTAACCCTGTATACACACACACACACACACACACACACACACACACACACACACACACACACACATACATATATATATATATATATATATATATATATATATACATACATACATACATATAAATACACATAAACATCTATTTTTCATCCAGGTTGTCTTTAGAGTCTCTCAAAGACACATTTTTTTCTCTCACAATGGCCCCGGAGTCACAATAATTGCCCAGGTTTGGTGTATAATCATAATTTGGAAACAATCGGCGGGCCAGATTGAAAAGCTTAAAGGGTCGTACAATATTGGGCCTGTGGGCCGTATTTTGCCAACATCTGCCTTAGAATAACATAAATGTGAATAATGCTTGACTCGTAGTTTTGTACGAATAGAAAAAGGAAGCTTAGGACAAAAAAGATACCTGAAAAGTCAATGACAACAGGAGAAGAACTGGAGCTGGGGTCAGGTTTTTCATCCTGACAACCAAGGTTGCTGCTGACTTCCATGAAAAATCCACAAGTGACACACATCTGCAAGAAAAATCATAAGGATGTGTTTAAATGTGTAACTCATTTATGTCAAATCATGTTTCTTTTATCAGTCTGATTTACAAATTGAGGGCCTTGAACAGTAGCTTAAAAACACAATGTCAGCATTTAGTAGTGTATTATTTTGAGATAAACATGTCGGTCACCTGGCAGATGGAGTCACCAACAGTCCAAAGAGCCTGACTGACTGTTTCTCGGAAGAGACGTAAAGGTGGTTCAAGAGACAGCTGACTGTCATCATCGACACACAGGTCAGTTTGGAAGAGACATATATCCACAGATTTTTCCCGCTGACGAAGACCAAAACATTCAGACAACATTATTCTGTCACATCGCTATGAACAAACGCTCGCACTTCACCTTCAAAACGTTGTGAAGAAACGACAAAGAGTTATGTTTGATGATGGTCACGAGACTCTGCATGATGATCTGATTGATGAGGGTGGCAAAGTTCCCCAGCCTCTGCACGATGCCCTCGGCAAGCGCAAACTCCCTTTGCAGCTGCTGCAGGTGAGCCTTATGCAGGTGAATGGGTTTGCAGCAATGATGTTGCTTGTCGGCGTACTCTAAGTGCAACTGCAGCTCCTGCTGGGCTTTAAAACTAACATCTTTGGCCTAGGGGGAAAACATTTGATACATTATGTGCCAAAAATGTATGGACTCTCTCCACCGTGTCTTCTTTTTCCCTCTACACTACACAAGCTTGAAAGTTTGAAGAAGGTACCTTACAAAAGATGTCGACACGATACTGTGATAACCTTTTCAGGCTGAGCAAAACTTGTTGCATACTGGTGAGAAGGACATTCTTAAATTCCAACAATGTGTACTTTTTAGACTCATCCAGAGGTAGCAAGTGTGTCTCTTTGAGTTCCTGTATGGTTCTGTTGAAAGTATTTTACCATTATTACAAGAGAGTTCAGATGCTCTATAGCAGTTGTTGTTTTTTTTCAAATGTGTGGCAGACCTCCCCTAAGAGGCTTCCTTAAGAATTCAAGGGAAGTGCAGCAGCTTGGGAAAAATAAATAAAATATTTTTTAAAACATGCTAAACTTACTTCAAGCATGTCTAAGCTCCAGAAAATGTGTTTCTTCGTGCAGTAAGCGAGGCCCTAACAGTATTATAATCTCTGAGGGGAGGCTCATTGTGCCACACTTTTTAAAATAAATACCTGGAAAAAAGCTATGATGACAAAGGTTTATCAACCTTTTTGACTCTTTTGAACAAACTGGAGTCTTTATTCAGTATTAAAACAGATTTGATCCCACGTATGGAAAAAAATATTTAATCCCCCGAAACAAAGACTTGACTTACTTGGATAGAAGCAGAAGGCCATTTCTGTACTGGGGGATGTTTGTAAGCAGTATTGCCTGTACTTCCTCAAAACGTCGGTTGAACACAGTCTGACGCACATTTTTATACCACCTAGTACAATATACAAAAAATAATTGTGTATTCTTACTGGTCATAATCTTAGGTACTGTATATTATCCAATAAATCAGTTCTTCCAGGATTTCGCAATGTCACTAGTTCACGCACACTTAACCAATCCCCACGAATTATGTGCAGCCTCGTTACTCGCAATTTCTCTTCACAATTTAGCCATTCAGCGACATTTAACCAATCATCATATCTTATTGGACTAGACAGAGAGCCAAGTCTTAGCCAAGGGTGTGGCTTTTTTCACGTCGTTGTTTGTGACATGGACCTGGTTTAAAAGGCATTATTCCTTGATGTGGTGAAAGTCTTGTTGGGGTTCACAACAGTCGCACCGACTGTCAGTTTTTAGGCCCCACCTTGCCATTTTTGTGCCGGTTTTGCATACCTATGCACGTGCCCTATTTAGTGCGCACCATTCCCTCCTGTTCAGTACCGCGCCTGGTGGCATAACAGTTCTTGTATTATGGGCTGTGGGATTGATTGTGATTGACTGGGGGTGCTAATCCAGCAAGTCTATGTAGGCTATTGATTGGTGTTGGGCACAGGCATCTTGTGATGATCCTGCATGCTTCGTTAAGCTCTGCATTTACGTTATGCACATGTACTGACTTTCTTTTTAGGGTTTTGATATGTTCGTTATAGGTGATAGCCCTGTCTAAGGTTACTCTTGAGTTAGGTTGTTTTTGGTGAGGTTGAAGGATTTCCCCAAACCAAGAGACCTTTGTCTGGTAGGCTGCCTGTTTTTTGTTTTTTTAGAAGGAATGACGTTACTTGGGTTTTGGAGCGATTTGCTTTTAGGTTCCATTGTTTGTAATACATTTTATTTGCAGCCGAATGCTTATGTAGGGGTGTTTTCCACGTTGATTAATTGTTTGCCCTGTGTTGCAAGACACAGGTCATCAGCATACCCAACGCATTTACGCAGGTAAACTATGTGCAATGTGTGAGAACATGAACCAAAATTCACGACTGACTTTCAAAACATGCAAGAGAATGTCGGCAAGCTGTGGACAACAGAGCAGATAATAAGGCATAATAATAATGACAATAAGAAGAAAAAAGGCTGTCTTTGGTGGTGTTTTTTTTTTTAACTTTTCACATTGTCGTTATCAGATATTGTCTATAGAATTTTGAGGGCAAAACAGAATGTATTCCACTTTAGAATGAGGCTTTAAACTTAACAAAATGTGGAAAAAGAGAATAGCTTTGAATGCTTTCCGGATGCACAGTAAATACAGTATCTCACTAAAGTGAATACACCCTTTAACTGTTTTTACTACTTCACATCTTTTCAAGAGAAAATACAAGAAGTAAAGCTTTGCAATAAAGTGTCATTTCTAACATAATTTAATTCAAGATTATTTGTATTAGTGTATTGGATAGTACGGTAGTCTGTTTATTTCAATTGTTAGTTTTTTTCTTTATTGCCTGTTGTGTAATTTTTTTAAATTGTATTATTTATTTATTTTTACCTCATATTTGTTCCCACTACCGCACCTTAAATTGGAGTCCTTAATGTCGTTATATGCAAATATAATGACAATAAAGTCCATTCTATTATATTCTATTCTATTCTATTATTTACTTGTCTTCAACATGAAAAAAAATGTTTTTAACTGAAATTTTTTTTTTCTTAGGTGAAGGCTTAGTTATCATTTTTAGTATTGTTGTAAAAACGTGTACTTTGTTGTGATAAATAAAGCCGATTTTGCACATTTTTGTGAGCCATGTTGACTAGATGATTTCCTCTTGTCTTTTTTTTCGTATTACTTCATTAATTACTTTTTCTTCAGCAAATTCCATATTATAATTTCCGAGGGAATATCATTACTATTTATTGTAACTTTCACTTGCTCCTGCAATTTTATCGCAACAAACACCTAAAAAAACCTCTGCATTTTCCATTGCAATATTTGAGAATAACTCAAATTAAGGCATCTCAAAAAAGGCTTGTGAGATCCTGAAGGGACTGGTAAATTGTATTAAACTGATTGATGTCAGTGGTCAAAAATGTTTAATTTAAAATGCAAATAAGGTATATTTTGTTATATTTGTTGAAATCCTGTGTTTTTAGCGCTAGGATTCCATCCATCCATTTTCTACTGCTTGTCCTTTTCGGGGTTGTGGGGGGTGCTGGAGCCTATCTCAGCTGCATTCGGGCGGTAGGCAGGGTACACTCTGGACAAGTCGCCATCTCATCACAGGGCCAACACAGATAGACAGACAACATTCACACTCACGTTCACACACTAGGGCCAATTTAGTGTTGCCAATCAATTTATCCCCAGATGCATGTCTTTGGAGGTAGGAGGAAGCCGGAATACCCGGAGGGAATCCACACAGTCACGGGGAGAACATGCAAATGCCACACAGAAAGATCCCGAGCCCAGGATCAAACCCAGGACCTTCGTATTGTAAAAAACAGTAAAATAAAAGAGCTGTGTCCACAATATTAGTTTGCTCAAGTGTCACTTACCGATTGAATGCATTTCTCAATCTGAACGCCCTGAAAAAGGGGAATGCCTGCAAAGCTGTCCAGAGCACAGACTCCCTGTACCACTCTTCCAAACTGACGAGTCCACCGTAACCTTTCTGTGTGACATGCAGCACTGTGCTGCAAGTGAAGACGTAGTGCTCGGGACCAGCCTCACTAGCTGGGACTACTTGCAGGTCATAGGGTCTGCAGAAAAATAGAGCAAAAAAAGTAATTCAATGCTGCACATTTGCACTTGACCTGTTTGATGTTTGTTTACAGAGCTTCCGGAAAACAGTGCTTCACTTTTTGCATATTTTTTTTATATTATAGCCATTTTCCAAAATGGTGTAAATTCATGTTTGTCCTCAAAATTCTACAGACAATACCTCATGACAATGTAAAATCATATGTGCATAAGTATTCACAGCTTTTGCACAATACTTTGTTGATGCACCTTTGGCAGCAATTAAAGCCTCAAGTATTTTTGAATATGATGCCAGAAGCTTGGCACACCGATCTCTAAGCGGTTTTGCCCATTCCTCTTTGCAGCACCTCTTAAGCTCCATCAGGTTTGATAGGAAGCGTTGATTTTCATCCAGGATGTTTCTGTACATTGCTGCATTCATCTTAGTCTAGTCAGGGAGGTGACCAAGAATCTGATGGTCACTGTCAGAGCTACAGCATTCCTCTGTGGAGAGAGGAGTACCTTCTAGAAGGACAACCATCTTCGCAGCAATCTACCAATCAGGCTTGTATGGTATAGTGGCCAGACGGAACGAATTTCTTAGTAAAAAGTAAAGATGTCCGATAATTTTGGGCTGCCGATATTATCGGCCGATAAATGCATTAAAATGTAATATCGGAAATTATTGGTATCGGTTTCAAAAAGTAAAATTTATGACTAAAAGGCCGCTGTACGGAGTGGTACACGGACGTAGGGAGAAGTACAGAGCGCCAACAGACCTTAAAGGCACTGCCTTTGCGTGCCGGCCCAATCACATAATATCTACGGCTTCTCACACACACAAGTGAATGCAACGCATACTTGGTCAACATCCATACAGCACCGTAACACAACATAAACACAATAGAACAAATACCCAGAACCCCTTGCAGAACTAACTCTTCCGGGACGCTACAATATACACCCCCCACTACCCCCTACCACCTTAACCCCGCTCACCTCAACCTCCTCATGCTCTCTCAGGGAGAGCATGTCCCAAATTCCAAGCTGCTGTTTTGAGGCATGTTAAAAAAAATAATGCACTTTGTGACTTCAATAATAAATATGGCAGTGCCATGTTGGCATTTTTTTACATAACTTGAGTTGATTTATTTTGGAAAACCTTGTTACATTGTTTAATGCATCCAGCGGGGCATCACAACAAAATTAGGCATAATAATGTGTTAATTCCACGACTGTATATATCTGTATCGGTTGATATCGGAATCGGTAATTAAGAGTTGGACAATATCGGAATATCGGATATCGGCAAAAAAGCCATTATCGGACATCTCTAGTAAAAAGTTTGCCAAAATGCAATTAAAAGATTGGATCAGACAATGAGAACCCAAATTATCTAGTCTGATGAGAAAAAGATTTAATTCTTTGGGGTGAATGCCAGGCCTCATGTTTGGAGGAAACCAAGCAACGCCCATCACCACGCTAATACAATCCCTACAGCCAAGCACGGTGGTGACAGTATCATGCTGTAGGGATTTTTTTTCAGCAGCAGGAACTAGGAGACTCGTCACAATAGAGGGAAATATGAATGCAGCAATATACATAAACATCCTGGATGAAAACCAACCTGATGGAATTTGAGAGGTGCTGCAAAGAGGAATGAGCAAAACTGACTAAAGCATCGTATTTAAAAATATTTGAGGCTGTAATTGCTGCCATAGGTGCATCATTAAAGTATTGATGAAAAATGTTGTGTATACCTGTACATGTGATTTTTAATTTTTTTATAAATTTGCAAAATAAAAACTTCACATTGTCCTTATGTGGTATTGTGCGTATAATTTTGATGTAATTAATGAATGTATTCCATTTTGAAACAAGGCTACGCAACATAACAAAATGTGGAAAGAGTGAAGCGCTGTGAATACTTCCCAGATGCACTGTATACCTGTATGTGTCACCCTCCAGTTCCTTCAAGTAGAAAAGCTTCAGTTCTCCCACATCTCTGTTCTTGACAAACATCTGAATGATCTCCATGCCAGTGACTGGAACCTTCCCCACCAGGGTCGCCTTTTTACTCCTGCTTTTTAAATCATCCGTCTCTGTAAAACTGAAACAATACTTTTTTGGTCAGTTTGTAATTTCAGATTAAGCAAAAAAAAATATTACGGTGGAACCTCGATTTACAAACTTCTCACTGTACAAATGTTATGAATTACAAACCACCGACCGAATAAAAATATGCTTTGGTGCGCGAACCTTGTCAGTGTGTGCGAATGTGTCATCCACCCATTGTGTGTCTCGCAGCGCAGCCATGTTGTGCTTGGCAGCACATCCATTGGGTGTGCTAATCAAGCTCCGGTGCTCATTCAGTCAGCAGAGCACTGTGCTGCCGTTAGCTACATTTGACTAGTTTTGCTATCACAATATGAGTCCAAAGAAAGCAATGGACAAGCAATGTATGGTTTAACTACATTCAGGAATTATTCACAGCATTGTTGACACTGCTTCTCCACCCTCCCCCTCCCTTCTGCTGCACGAAAAGATGGATTTTGTCTTTAGTTACTAATCATTGCAGTCACCTGGCTGTTAAAGTTAAGGAATTGTGGGATTTCAAACTGTGAGTGCACCACAGGGCTAATGCGCGTTGGCTGCAAATGGGGACAGTTCAGCTACTTGTTGTTTTGACTTTTTTTTTAAATTTAAAGTTGATCCATCACCCCCTTGTTATGTTTGTTTAATTTACAGTACTGTATAGCGCTTTATATTCTGTTCAAAGTGTACAAACTTTTACTAAAAATATTAACTTTTGTCCAGGCTGCAAACCATTATTCATATTTAAATTGTTTTTTTATGGAGAAATGTTCTTTAACATACAAACTTTATTTTTAACAACTGTGTTCAAGAACCAATTCATAAATTGAGGTGTAAGTGGCCCACACAGCCGACTTATGTTGTAACCATGTTCCTGGGTTGTGAAGTGGCCAATAGAGCCGAATGTTATTTTGTATTTATGTTCCCGTGTGGATGCACCCTGGTAGTGTCAAGGGAAATGGATAAACAGTGACGTCACATGCCAGTTTGACAGGCCACTTTATATATAGTAATATATATATAAATTTATATATAGTAATATAGTTGTACACGTTGGCTCCAATGACACTAGAATGAGACAGTCAGAGATTACAAAGAGAAACATAGCCAGGACTTGTGATCTCGCTAGAAAGATGTCCAGGCATCGAGTAGTTGTCTCTGGCCCCCTGCCTGCGAGAGGCAATGATGAGAGATATAGCAGATTAGTCTCGCTTAACAAGTGGCTGGCTAGCTTCTGTAGACAACAGGGACTAACGTTTATTGATAATTGGCCCTCTTTCTGGGGCAAACCAGGCTTGCTGATGAGGGACGGCCTTCACCCTAACCAGGAAGGCGCCATCATCCTGTCTAAGAACATAGACTACTGTTTAAGTCACATTTGACTAACTACACTAGAGCAAGCCCGGTCACAGGCAATTACAGAGCCTGCTAGTCCGGGTGAGGAGTCAGTTAAGCTAGAACTAGCCAGCACCAGGCTGGATAATTCCTGTACGCATAGCAATTTTCTTAGAATAACACACAACTCACATAATGTGTTTTCTGTTGTGAATGTGTCCGGGGTAGATATGCATTCTACTGAGGTGGCAAATCATGATGCGTTCAGTCGATCGCAGCATCAAGCAAACAATCTGAAAATTCCCGTCGTATCAATTCCTAGATATGGTCGAAACTATTTAAAGTGCACTACGTATAATAAACGCAACATTATTAATATTTCTACTACGGATAATTTAAACAAAAACTCGTCAAAACAGCCCAATACTTATAATATGGGCTTTTTAAACATAAGATCATTGTCTCCCAAAACGTTATTAGTTAATGAGGTCATTAGAGACAACAATCTTAACGTCATTGGTCTTAGCGAAACCTGGCTCAAACCAGACTAATTTTTTGCGCTAAATGAGGCATCTCCTCCTAACTATACAAATGCGCATATTGCCAGTCCCCTTAAAAGGGGTGGGGGGGTCGCACTAATATACAATGAAAACTTTAACCTTACCCCTAACCTAAATAATAAATACAAATCGTTTGAGGTGCTTACTATGAGGTCTGTCGCACCGCTGCCTCTCGATATGGCTGTTATCTACCGCCCCCCAGGGCCCTACTCGGACTTTATTAATGAATTCTCAGAGTTCGTTGCTGATCTAGTGACGCACGCAGACAATATAATCATAATGGGGGACTTTAATATCCATATGAATACCCCATCGGACCCTCAGTGCGTGGCGCTTCAGACTGTAATTGATAGCTGTGGTCTTACACAAATAATAAATGAACCTACGCATCGCAACGGCAATACGATAGATCTAGTGCTGGTCAGGGGTGTCACCACCTCCAAAGTTATGGTACTCCCGTATACTAAAGTAATGTCCGATCATTACCTTATAAAATTCGAAGTTCTGACTCATTGTCAACAAACTAATAATAATAATAACTGCTATAGCAGCCGCAACATTAATGCCGCCACAACGATGACTCTTGCTGACCTACTGCCTTCGGTAATGGCACCATTCCCAAATTATGTCGGCTCTATTGATAACCTCACTAACAACTTTGACAATGCCCTGCGCAAAACCATTGATAGTATAGCACCGCTAAAACAAAAAAGGGCCCCTAAAAGGCGCACCCCATGGTTTACAGAGGAAACCAGAGCTCATAAATTATCATGTAGAAAGTTGGAACGCAAATGGCGCGCGACCAAGCTTGAGGTTTTCCATCAAGCATGGAGTGATAGTTTAATATCGTATAAACGCATGCTTACCTTAGCTAAAGCTAAATATTACTCAAATCTCATCCGCCTCAACAAAAACGACCCTAAATTTTTGTTTAGTACAGTAGCATCGCTAACCCAACAAGGGACACCTCCCAATAGCTCCACCCACTCGGCAGATGACTTTATGAATTTCTTTAATAAGAAAATTGAACTCATTAGAAAGGAGATTAAAGACAACGCATCCCAGCTACAACTGGGTTCTATGAACACAGATACAACTGTATCTACGACGGATAATGCAATACAAAATAGTCTCTCTCTTTTTAATGAAATAACATTAGAGGAACTATTACAGCGTGTAAGTGGGATAAAACAAACAACATGTTTGCTTGACCCACTCCCTGTGAAACTTATCAAGGAGCTTTTTGTATTATTAGGTCCATCAGTGCTAAATATTATAAACGTATCACTTTCCTCTGGCACTGTTCCCCTAGCATTCAAGAAAGCGGTTATTCATCCTCTGCTCAAAAGACCTAACCTTGATCCTGACCTCATGGTAAACTACCGACCGGTGTCCCACCTTCCCTTTATTTCGAAAATCCTCGAAAAAATTGTCGCACAGCAGCTAAATGAACACTTAGTGTCTAACAATCTCTGTGAACCTTTTCAATCCGGTTTCAGGGCAAATCACTCTACGGAGACAGCCCTCGCAAAAATGACTAATGATCTACTGCTAACGATGGATTCTGATGCGTCATCTATGTTGCTGCTTCTAGATCTTAGCGCTGCTTTCGATACCGTCGATCATAATATTTTATTAGAGCGTATCAAAACACGTATTGGTATGTCAGACTTAGCTTTGTCGTGGTTTAACTCTTATCTTTCTGACAGGATGCGATGCGTCTCCCATAATAATGTGACCTCGGACTATGTTAAGGTAACGTGCGGAGTTCCTCAGGGTTCGGTTCTTGGTCCTGCACTCTTTAGCATTTACATGCTGCCGCTAGGCGACATCATACGCAAATACGGTGTTAGCTTTCATTGTTATGCTGATGACACCCAACTCTACATGCCCCTAAAGCTGACCAACACGCCGGATTGTAGTCAGCTGGAGGCGTGTCTTAATGAAATTAAACAATGGATGTCCGCTAACTTCTTGCAACTCAACGCCAAGAAAACGGAAATGCTGATTATCGGTCCTGCTAAACACCGACATTTATTTAATAATACCACCTTAACATTTGACAACCAAACAATTACACAAGGCGAATCAGTAAAGAATCTGGGTATTATCTTCGACCCAACTCTCTCGTTTGAATCACACATTAAGAGTGTTACTAAAACGGCCTTCTTTCATCTCCGTAATATCGCTAAAATTCGTTCTATTTTATCCACTAGCGACGCAGAGATCATTATTCATGCGTTCGTTACGTCTCGTCTCGACTACTGTAACGTATTATTTTCGGGTCTCCCTATGTCTAGCATTAAAAAATTACAGTTGGTACAAAATGCGGCTGCTAGACTTTTGACAAGAACAAGAAAGTTTGATCATATTACGCCTATACTGGCTCACCTGCACTGGCTTCCTGTGCACTTAAGATGTGACTTTAAGGTTTTACTACTTACGTATAAAATACTACACGGTCTAGCTCCGTCCTATCTTGTCGATTGCATTGTACCATATGTCCCGGCAAGAAATCTGCGTTCAAAGAACTCCGGCTTATTAGTGATTCCCAGAGCCCAAAAAAAGTCTGCGGGCTATAGAGCGTTTTCTATTCGGGCTCCAGTACTATGGAATGCCCTCCCGGTAACAATTAGAGATGCTACTTCAGTAGAAGCATTTAAGTCCCATCTTAAAACTCATTTGTATACTCTAGCCTTTAAATAGCCCCCCTGTTAGACCAGTTGATCTGCCGTTTCTTTTCTTTTCTCGTCTGCTCCCCTTTTCCTTGAGGGGGGGGGGCACAGGTCCGGTGGCCATGGATGAAGTGCTGGCTATCCAGAGTCGGGACCCGGGGTGGACTGCTCGCCTGTGCATCGGCTGGGAACATCTCTGCGCTGCTGACCCGTCTCCGCTCGGGATGGTGTTCTGCTGGCCCCACTATGGACTGGACTCTTACTATTATGTTGGCTCCACTATGGACTGGACTCTCACAATATTATGTCAGACCCACTCGACATCCATTGCTTTCGGTCTCCCCTAGAGGGGGGGGGGGGGGGGGGGGGGGGGTTACCCACATATGCGGTCCTCTCCAAGGTTTCTCATAGTCATTCACATCGACGTCCCACTGGGGTGAGTTTTTCCTTGCCCGTATGTGGGCTTTGTACCGAGGATGTCGTTGTGGCTTGTGCAGCCCTTTGAGACACTTGTGATTTAGGGCTATATAAATAAAGATTGATTGATTGATTGATTGACTTTGTCACAGTATCCACATGTGGCAGGCTCTTAACAGATACTCATACATCAGATATCGCAGATAACTAAAGTGAGTAAATGTTTATGAAGGAAAGTTCAAATGTAGGTGTTCTGCTCTTTATAGTCTGCAATAAGCCAATATTTACGTGAGCTTATTTTTGTGTTGTCACGGCGTGCAGTTGGTCTGAGGAAGCCCATTTTCATTCGGCTAGGAAATCCCACAACCAGTTGCACTCTTGATAGGCGAAGAGAGGTATGTTAATTAAGAATAGTAGTGAAGTGAAGTGAATTATATTTATATAGCGCTTTTCTCTAGTGACTCTTTTACATAGTGAAACCCAATATCTAAGTTACATTTAAACCAGTGTGGGTGGGACTGGGAGCAGGTGGGTAAAGTGTCTTGCCCAAGGACACAACGGCAGTGACTTGGATGGCAGAAGCGGGGATCGAACCTGGAACCCTCAAGTTGCTGGCACAGCCACACTACCAACCGAGCTATGACCGCCATATAGTGGCGTGTCATTTATTTATTTCACGGTGAAAATATGTGCCTGTGTGTTAGTGAGGTCAATTTGTTTTTCTGCTTATGTTACGATGTGATTTTCTTTTCTTTTGTTTTAGTTTCACGGTATAACAGTGGTGTGCCGTCAGGGCCAGCAAGGCCTTCTCTGCTGGCCTAACATAACCAGAAATCAAAATCATAATTAAAGATACAATTATTTTTTTATTTACTTTCCCTAAATATCTAAACGTATTCATATTCTCTTCATGTCATATTAACCTAATTACAGTGCTGTTGTTTTTAGTTTTAGTTCGTATCCAATCAGAATTCAGCTAGCTTATGTTGCCATGCTGTAGGAAATCTGCCAGAGGCCTTCAGAATCAATAATGCGGGCGTCCGTGCACTGTAAGCGATCGGAGACATACAGTTATAGACAGTTGCGATAGCCAATCAGATCACGAGTTGTTGTCACTAAGGCCTTCTAGATTGC
Source organism: Nerophis lumbriciformis (assembly GCF_033978685.3). Taxonomy (NCBI): domain Eukaryota; kingdom Metazoa; phylum Chordata; class Actinopteri; order Syngnathiformes; family Syngnathidae; genus Nerophis; species Nerophis lumbriciformis. The sequence continues at coordinate 14,661,342 of NC_084572.2, read as the reverse complement.
CTCACGTTGAACTTAACGTTTAAGCGTCCTGTGATTGGATACTCATCAGGACCATTAGCGGATGAATTTGAGAACACATACAGTTGATAGAGAGTTGCGATAGCCAATCAGATCACAAGTTGTTGACAGTAGCCTATCCAAGTAGCCTGATGTTAACGAGACTGTGATTGGATATTCACTTGTCACTCCAAAGTGAGTATCCATCACAAGTTTCAATTTAGTGGGAAGCGGGAAGTGTTGCGCCGTAGCCAGACCGAGATAGCAGAGAAAAAGAACACAACTTTGATTAGGTGGCAAATATATATTTGCAAGGCCATTTTCAAGAAGAATATTTAAAGAGAAACTACATCTTGTGAGACGATGTCGGCTAACCCCGGAAGTTAGTTTAGCTGTTCTGACAATGAAATGGGGAACGGCGTTGAATAGGTCCTACTAACTGTGTTCAAATATTCATTTTTTTCACTTTTAATGTTTTTTGCAATTTTAATTTTGACAGTACCACGTAAGATGTTTTAATTGCTGATGCGTTTTAATTGATTTTTAAATGCGCCAGAAAAAAATAGGTTTTGTATAATGCTGATGTGATCCAATGCCCAGTAGGACGTAAATGTGTTTCTGTATAGTATTTCTCCAGCAATGGTCATGTGACGACATCAACTATGGTATTTTGAGAGGTAATCTTTGAAGTTGGACATCACTGAAGGCCTAGGTGGGAAATGCATGGCCCGCCACTGCTGTACAACAAGGTATGTATCAAAGACCAAGTGAGAACTAAAAATTGTACCCGTCAAACTCAACGCTGGTGCTTATTGACGCCAATGGCTGCTACACGAGGTTCCACTGTATTTTCCCTCTTCAGTGTTACAGTCCACTAGAATCATTTGGTGGATGTGCCAATTATAACCCACTTGAGGAAAAATGTGCATTATTCCCTCCTACAGATTTGGAGTGGAACTGTATCCCACGACACCAACATGTTTGGACATGGCAGAGGCAAGGGCTCCACTGCCTGCAACTTCAACAATTTGATATTTGAATATTGCGTATGAGTAAAAATACAGGAAAATACATGAAAATTATGCTAAAAAAGGATAAAGCAACAATAAAATCTTAAGGATATTTGGCAGATATTTTTCCGAGTACCTCTGTGCTGCCGTTTCATCGGCCGTCGTGACAGAGATGTCAGCGCATGATAGGGAAGACTTGGCTCTAGGTTTTTCCGTCCATTTTATCTCTGTGATTCCTCTCCGGGATCCTGCGAGACGAGGGCTGCTACAGGAGATACTCGGAGCGATAGAGGGAAGATTGAGCAAATCTCTTCTTACAACTCTTGAGTCGTCTTCTTCAATAAAACTGAAACAAAAAAAAGGTGAATCATGATGGGAATGTGAATGTATGTCAATGTGAGATGTACCTCTGTGCCGCTGCCTCATCAGCAGTTGAAGCAGGGATGTCTGTGCACGATGCCGAGGTCTTCCTTGGTTTTTCTTTGCATTTTGTCTCTGGGGTGGCGTTTAGTGAGTCTATTCTTGCTGGAGGACGAGGACTTTCAGAATGCACGATGGCAGGAAGACTGAATAAGTGCCTTATGGTGACTCTGGATTCATTTGTTTTTGTAAAACTAAAAGAATGATTAAAATACATATGAATAAAGCACATTTTTCAAAATCAGATGTTTTGAGTGATATACCTCTGTGCTGCTGCTTCATAAGTAGTTGCATCGGAATTGTCCGTGCATGATTGTACAGAAGCTCTTGATCGAAGCCTTTTAATAAATGTTGTCTCAGTGAGGACTTTCCCTGATCCTGCTCGAGTCGTAAGACTGTCTGTGTCAGAGGGGACGCCATTAACAATGGCAGAGGGATCAAAAAGGCTCCTGCGCAACGAGGACTCCGGATGGCAATACGGCACAGGCCACAGTTGCGGCAAAGTGGCTTGACTGCTGGCAACCACAGAAGAGGGGTCTTTTTTCTTTCGCTTAAAGGTTGGCTTTCCACTGTCTGCTGTGCGCCTCAGAGGATCCATGGTGGTGTGACTGTGACTTTGGTTGGGAAGTGGCAGTGAACATGCTGCAGTAATGTCAGCAAAACTCACAACATGTGTCGTGATGGTGTACTATGCACATTTCCCCTGATCTTCTAAAGGAAAAGCACATTCATTAGTGTTTAACATTAGTCCCCAATATGCATCATTAAGGTGTACATATTACCAATGTTGGCATTACTTTGTTTAATTGCTTATGTTAACATACAATCTGTTGCATTGAAGCATATTATATTAGGACTATACCACCAGCGTCAGTAGGTGCAAATATTTTTAATGGTATAGTTTAGACTAGTCTCCAATACATATAAGCAACATGAGGGCCAATAAAACCTTAAAAGTATTCAATTTAGTTAATGTAGGCCCAACTTCACGCATTTACGATTAAAATAAATCAATTAGTTTCCACAAATGTAGCAATAAAGTGGTTATGTAACATTCAGTTAATAATTGAGTAAAATGCTGTGATTTATATGCTCACATAGTGTTTGGGTGACTATGATATAAAAAGGAATCTAACTAAATAACCATTTAAAATGACTTTTAAAGACAACATTGTTTTACAAAAAGCTTACCTAGCTAAAAGTGTGTTAGCTGGTTAGCTAACACTTAGCCCTGTGACGTCACTACCATAGTAAAATAAATCAACTTACCGGTTTTAAAAACAGCTTTTTTTGTGTATACACGCGGCGTGCTTCAAATGAGCGAAAGTCGTCGTTCGTGTGGTTTATTTAAATGTATACACGTCACGAAAGCGTTCTCGCTGCTCCCCTCGAAGTGAAAAGTTGAAGGGCTTTTCGTGTTACCTGCTCTGCGGTTGCTGTTGGCAACACGCGCAACTCGGAATTCCGGAGCTGTTCTCTTGACCATGAACGTCACTTTATGACGCCATGAGCTTTGCTCTTGGACTTTTGCACCTCGGACAGCTTCTCGTTTTGGATGTAGAGCAACGGGACAAAACAAAACAGAAAGGCCACCAAGAGGACAACAATCAGTGAGTTCGGTCATATATGACTCCTGTTTACAAAGTTACTTACCTGCCGTTTGCTTTTTACTTTATATGTGTAAGTCATTCCACCATATGTTAAAGGCCAGTTTCAAAATCAAGCATGTTCCCAATAGAAGGCCTCAGCATGGCTTGGCTGTAGACGACCACAATGTATACCACTGGGCATTTACTGGGGTTTCTCATAAATCCCAATATTCTACACCACAGAGGTAGGGAACCTATGGCTCTCTAGCCAGATGTGGCTCTTTTGATGACTGCATCTGGCTCTCAGATAAATCTTAGCTGACATTGCTTAACACGATAAGTAATGAATAAATACGCTGGTAATCACAGTGTTAAAAATAACGTTCAAAATATAAAACATTCTCATGCATTTCAATCCATCCATCCGTTTTCTACCGCACCTGTTCAAGAAGTCGCATTAATGGTAAGAAGTATTTTATTTATTATTGGTTAGCTTCAGCATAACAATGTAATTAAAAAGAATGAGAGACTTATTATACTCTAAAATGTTGGTCTTACTTAAAAATGCACGCATTTCGTTGTATTCAGTGTTATAAAATATTACATGGCTCTCACGGAAATACATTTTTTTAAATATTTGGCTTTTATGGCTCTCTCAGCCAAAAAGGTTCCAGATCCCTGCTCAACACTAACAGATGAAAGCCTGAGAGTTTAGTTGTTCTACCAAGAGGGTTTAGGTATAAAGAGACTTATTTAACCTTTGAACACCAATTGATTGCTCTCTAAACCAGTGTTTTTCAACCACTGTGCCGCGGTGTGCCGTAGAATAGTATAGAAATGAGTAAGGAGACCCACTCCAAAATACCGCCTGACAGAACTTTACATAAAACTGTTACCAAATTTTGTGCAAATAAATGACATGCATTAAGGTCAAATGTTTAAAAATGTTCCTGGATGACATTCTGACAATACAATTTCATTTGGGTACAAATATTGAGGTATTTTCTAAAGCATTTTTTAAATTACGCACGCGAGTACTAACCACCTGTGAAGTATCATTCCCCAAATTCCAAAATGGGAATAATCTGATTTTAAATAGTAATCATTTAACAGCCGTAGTTTTATTTATTTCTTTTTCTTTTTAAATTTCATGATCCCCTTTCTTGCAAAGTTTTTACAGTTATGCTTACACTTTGTTTTTACCCTCACTGACACCCATAACTGAACATTTAACCTGAGGCACTGTATTTTTGGCCAAACGGTCATCAAAAATACCCCTATTTTGTGTCTTTGCTCCTGAAAAGAAATTAGGGGTTATTTTGCCAAAAAAAAGGGCATGAACACAAAATATATTAGTATAGATAAAAATGTTTGAAGTTTTTTAATCACACATTTATTTGACCGTTTTGGGATGAAAGGCTTGAAAGTGTTCTCTGGTGTCATAAAGCAGTGTTTTTCAACCAGTGTGCCTCGGCGCACACTAGCGCCGTGAGATACAGTCTGGTGTGCCGTGGGAGATTATATAGTTTCACCTATTTGGTTTAAAAATATTTTTTGCAAAGCAGTAATTATAATCCGCAAATAATGTGCCGTTGTTGAGTGTCGGTGCTGTCTAGAGCTCGGCAGAGTAACCATGTTATTCTCCTCAATATCAGTAGGTGGAAGCTGGTAGCTAATTGCTTTGTAGATGTCGGGATGGTTTGTCGTGATCACATGTGCAGACGACAGTGGGAGGCGGCGTGCAGGTAAAAAGGTATCTAATGCTCAAACCAAAAATAAACAAAAGGTGAGTGCCCCTAAGAAAAGGCATTAAAGCTTAGGGATGGCTATGTAGAACGAAACAAAAACTGAACTGGCGACAAAGTAAACAAAAACAGAATGCTGGACGACAGCAAAGACTTACAGCATGTGGAGCAGACGGCGTCCACAATGACATCACAATGAACAATGTCCACACAAAAAAAGATAGCAACAACTTAAATATTCTTGATTGCTAAAACAAAGCAGGTGCGGGGAATGGCGCTCAAAGGAAGACATGAAACTGCAACAGGAAAATACCAAAAAACAGGAAAATCCACCAAAATAGGAGCGCAAGACAAGAACTAAAACACTACGCACGGGAGCACAACCAAAAAAGTCAAAATAAGTCACGGCATGATGTGACAGTACACCTACTTTGAGACAATAGCTATAGTGATGCATAGTTGGTTATGGATAAAATTCATAGCCAACAATTACGACAACGACTTTTTATTGTCTACTGAGTTTCATTTCTTAATGATTTCTGCTGGTGGTGTGCCTCCGGATTTTTTCAATGAAAAATATGCGCCTTGGCTCAAAAAAGGTTGAAAAACACTGTCACAAAATACTGTGACCCTCCTTCTTTGACTCAGTTTGTATTATCAAAATATGAACTTACTCATCAGGAAGTCCAGTATGACCAGGTCCATAAAATCCACCAGTCTGGTACCTTTGTCGTATGGACCTGTCTTTTTGATGGTGGAGCAGTAGTCCGGTTCTGTCTCCCATCTTAAAAAGTACATTGTTTGTCACACAAAGCACACGCCTTTTTGTCGTGCTACGGTACAACAATGCAGCCACTCACTTTGCTAGTTTACTGCGGCTGTAGGAGCGTCTCCAGGGGGACCTCCAGCTCCTCCGGGTTGCCAGGGAGAGGTCGGGCAGCATAAGGGCCAAGGAGGCCTCCAGGTTCCTGGGCCGGCCACAGATAGCATGCTCTGTTGAACAGTAGTAAGAGCACCGGCCGTAGAAGCACACGTTTCCCACTAGGGGGAGCCGCAAGAGCACACAGAGGAGAAATAAAGTGCTGAGTGAACATGCAAATAACAAACTCCATCAGTAGTCCACAACACCATGTTTCTAGTTTTTCTGTCAAACCACTGAGGAGTCTTTATTTGTGGTAGTCAGAGCCAAAAATATTGGTAATTGGTTGAGGATTTACCTTGGTATTAAAAAAGTATCTATAGTGGCACATCGGTTTATATTAGTTATCCGTTGCAGTACGTCCAACGAAGACCGAATCTGGGCAACTTTTCTCCTAAAAAAAATGATGTAATTCTAACCTAAATAGGTATTATTAATTAATCAGGGCGCGGGATCTTTCTGTGTGGAGTTTGCATGTTCTACCCGTGACTGCGTGGGGTACGCCGGCTTCCTCCCACCTCCAAAGACATGCACCTGGGTATAGGTTGATTGGCAACACTAAATTGACCCTATTGTGTGAATGTGAGTGTGAATGTTGTCTGTCTATCTGTGTTGGCCCTGTGATGAGGTGGAGACTTGTCCTGGGTGTACCCCGCCTTATGCCCGAATGCAGCTGAGATAGGCTCCAGCACCCCCCGCGACCCTGTAAGGCAGTGGTCCCCAACCTTTTTGTAGCTGCGGACCGGTCAACGCTTGAAAATTTGTCCCACGGACCGGGGGGGGGGGGGGGGGGGGGGGGGGGTGTTTTTTTGTTTTTGTTTTGTTTTTTTGTTTTTCATAAAGAAATACAATCATGTGTGCTTACGGACTGTATCCCTGCAGACTGTATTGATCTATATTGATATATAATGTATGTTTTTTATGGTGATTTAATAAAACATTTAAATGTATTTCTTTATTTTTTTTATTTCTTGTGCGGCCCGGTACCAATCGGTCCATGGACCGGTACCGGGCCGTGGCCCGGTGGTTGGGGACCACTGCTGTAAGGTACAAGTGGTAGAAAATGGATGGATGGATGCGGAAAACAATGTAAAATATATAGCAATGGATATCCATCCATCCATTTTCTACCGCTTATTCCCTTTGGGGTTGCGGGGGGCGCTGGAGCCTATCTCAGCTACAATCGGGCGGAAGGCGGTGTACACCCTGGACAAGTCGCCACCTCATCGCAGGGCCAACACAGATAGACACACAACATTCACACTCACATCCACACACTATGGCCAATTTAGTGTTGCCAATGAACTTATCCCCAGGTGCATGTCTTTGGAAGGTGGAGGAAGCCGGAGTACAAACCCACGCAGTCACGGGGAGAACATGCAAACTCCACACAGAAAGATCCCAAGCCCGGGATTGAACCCAAGACTACTCAGGACCTTCGTATTGTGAGGCAGATGCACTAACCCCTCTGCCACCGAGCTGCCCCTAGCAATGGATAAATAAACATAATTTTACCTTCACTATAAACTGTTGTTGGTGAAGATTTGATAGTGTTTCACACCTTCTTTATCACAGTGTGCTGGCATTGCAACTTTCTTTGGTGGTGGTTTATTTCAAAAATCAGCCACAGATTGGCTCCACAAAGGGTGGAAATATGTGTTTGGGCGTTTGATTCCACAAAATAATATGCAGGAAACTAGTTTGCTAATTGCAATCCTTGGCCGTATGAAAACCAAGGCAAAATTTGGCAAAACGTTTTTTTGAAAACTAAGGTACCACTGTATCCAAGTCACCTCAAGATCAATACAAACATCTTTAATGCCATTGTGGAAAGCTCTAGATTAGATCAGGAATATTAAAATAAATTGTTTTGGGGGCATATTTTATAGAAAGCTAAGGACCGCTGGCCAGAATTCTCCCTTCATTATTCTTATTTTGTGTATTGCGAAGAACCACTGTCTTCTATATTGGACATTTGATTTTGGTCTGTTAATTTTGTCAGAATTACAGGAACACTCTGCTGTTTTTAAGGACCTTCTGCAAAAAAGCTAGTTAAAGAACCATCTCTATGACAGCACTTTGTGTTTTTAAGTATCTGCTGCAGTTTTTTTTCATTGAACTCGCAGGCCAACAGTTGAATAGCCTAAAATGTAACCTATACTACTTTTTTACTAAATAAGTTTTCCAACTTAAGTAAATAAGCTACAACAACACCTTAGTTACATTAATCACATTACGGGAAAAAAAACATTTGTACCAGCCAAAAAGGAGAGGACTCAAAGGGACGCCTCGAGGAATGCTTCAGTTATGTAAATAACAAGTTTGGACCTCAGTGTTCTATGTTTGCTAGCAAGGTTAAATGTCGACACAAGGATATTCCAATGTGTTTACAGTGGTCCAAGGTCCACTACACAAAGAGAGTACTCTAGTGTTTTAAGGAATTTGCTGCAAAAATGCTTGTCTCGAAATTTTCAACTGAATTCAGTGGCCAGTGTGGTGTCATTCCTAGGCTGGAATTGGCCCCCAGGCTACCAGTTGAATAGCCCTGCTCTGAGTAGTTCCTTTAAACTTTCAATTTAAAATTACAAAACAACAAACTTCTCCCTGCACACAACACATAAGGAATTTACAGCATTAGCTTGCCTGGATTTTGTTATTTTAAATAACTGCCGTCACATTTTCGGTAGAATGTTGTTTTCTTGTCAGCTCATTGCCCTGAAAAGTATTTTTCAATAGCCCCAATTAGAAAGCGTATTAACGTAGAGAAGGTGAGGCCTTTAATCCCAGGAACACCATACCTACCGCCAAGCATGATGGTGGTAGTATTATGCTCTGGGCCTGTTTTGCTGCCAATGGAACTGGTGCTTTACAGAGAGTAAATGGGACAATAAAAAAGGAGGATTACCTCCAAATTCTTCAGGACAACCTAAAATCATTAGCCTGGAGGTTGGGTCTTGGGCGCAGTTGTGTGTTCCAACAGGACAATGACCCCAAACACACGTCAAAAGTGGTAAAGGAATGGCTAAATCCAGCTAGAATGAAGGTTTTAGAATGGCCTTCCCAAAGTCCTGACTTAAACGTGTGGACAATGCTGAAGAAACAAGCCCATGTCAGAAAACCAACAAGTTTAGCTGAACTGCACCAATTTTGTCAAGAGGAGTGGTCAACAATTCAACCAGAAGCTTGTGGATGGCTACCAAAAGCGCCTTATTGCAGTGAAACTTGCCAAGGGACATGTAACCAAATATTAACATTGCTTTATGTATACTTTTGACCCCGCAGATTTGGTCACATTTTCAGTAGACCCATAATAAATTCATAAAAGAACCAAACCTTATGAATGTTTTTTGTGACAAGTATGTGCTCCAATCACTCTATCCCAAAAAAATAAGAGTTGTAGAAATAATTGGAAACTCAAGACAGCCATGACATATTATTACCACTTTTGACCACGACTGTATATGTCAACCTGTTCTGTTCCCTGTAGTTGTGTGCCACGAACAAGTATTTTGTCACTTCGACAGACCTGACCACAAGCGTTGTATATAAAGTTGTCTGGCACAGTTCCCAAATATTGTAGTCTGTATTGCCATATTAACATTGCTCTATGTGGTGTTGAAAGCAAAAAATACCGGGAGAGTTAAAGAACGTCCTGGCCAGCTTGAGATCAGTGGTGATGTTTTTGATCTCTTTGACCACATCCACTTGCCTCCCGACGGCAGGAGGGACTCTCCTGTAACCCAAAATCCTGCAGAGAATAGACGAGATGAAGTGACAGAAAAGATTAGGGGATTTGTGATGAAATGACAGTGTAGGCATTGTTACATGTTAACACGCCACTGTGCATTTTGACCTTTTCATTCATTTTCATTTGTCCTTTGTACCTGTCCAAGTGAAAGGCTGCGATTTCAGCGTTGTGTCGCTCGAAATCGGAGAAGTAGTAGAGGTTGTAGTCGGTTTCGTCTTCTCTCTGCTGCCTGCAAGCACAGAAAATAAATACTGTAGGTCAAATTTGGGTAAAACTTTTTTTTTTTCTGTTGCCAAAGCATCCATCCATCCATCCATCTTCTTCCGCTTATCCTAGGTCAGGTCGCGGGGGCAGCAGCCTAAGCAGGGAAGCCCAGACTTCCCTCTCCCCAGCCACTTCGTCCAGCTCCTCCCGGGGGATCCCGAGGCGTTCCCAGGCCAGCCGGGAGACATAGTCTTCCCAACGTGTCCTGGGTCTTCCCCGTGGCCTCCTACCGGTCGGACGTGCCCTAAACACCTCCCGAGGGAGGCGAGTGGGTGGCATCCTGACCAGATGCCCGAACCACCTCATCTGGCTCCTCTCGATGTGGAGGAGCAGCGGCTTTACTTTGAGCTCCCCCCGGATGACAGAGCTTCTCACCCTATCTCTAAGGGAGAGCCCTGCCACCCGGCGGAGGAAACTCATTTCGGCCGCTTGTACCCGTGATCTTGTCCTTTCGGTCATAACCCAAAGCTCATGACCATAGGTGAAGATGGGAACGTAGATCGACCGGTAAATTGAGAGCTTTGCCTTCCGTCTCAGCTCCTTCTTCACCACAACGGATCGATACAGCGTCCGCATTACTGAAGATGCCGCACCGATGCGCCTGTCGATCTCACGATCCACTCTTCCCTCACTCGTGAACAAGACTCCGAGGTACTTGAACTCCTCCACTTAAACATAAGTTTAAGTGGAGGAGTTCAAAGCATACTGTCGAAAATACAACTGAATTTGTATCTTTGGTTGTCCAAAGACCAATATTTTTGCTACCAGTACCAAAATGTATTTCAATACTAATAAAGGGGACCACAAAAAAATCATTATTGGCTTCATTTTAACAAATCTTATGATACATGAAACATGTTTCTTATTGCAATCAAATAATAATTTTGGCGTTAAATAAGGCAAGGCAAGTTCATTTATAGAGCATAATTCGTACACAAGAAAATTCAAAGTGCTATACAGAAAATTAAAAGGCAAAAATAGGCAGAAAATACAATCATAAAAACAATCTGAATGTATTAACTAATTAATTATTTATTAATCTATTATTTATTAAATTTACAATCAATCAAAGAGTGTGGATACAATACTTTCAGTTGAAATATGCACAATTAAGTCAGTGTGTTCAGCCTGGATTTGAACATTGCCAACCTTGAGGCCCGTCTCACATCTTAAGGAAGACATTCCAGATTTTAGAAGCATAAAACAAACTACATTTCACCATGTTTGGTCCTGACTCTAGGCACCAGCAGGAGACCACTCTGTGAAGTTCTCAGAGCTTGAGATGGTTTATATGGCTCTATCTAACATGTCAGATGTACAAAACCCAAAACCAGTGAAGTTGGCACGTCGTGTAAATCGTAAATACAAACTGAATACATCCATCCATCCATTTTCTACCGCTTGTCCCTTTTGGGGTCGCGGGGGGTGCTGGAGCCTATCTCAGCTGCATTCGGGCGGAAGGCGGGGTACACCCTGGACAAGTCGCCACCTAATTGCAGGGCCAACACAGATAGACAGACAACATTCACACTCACATTCACACACTAGGGCCAATTTAGTGTTGCTAATCAACCTATCCCCAGGTGCATGTCTTTGGAGGTGGGAGGAAGCTGGAGTACCCGGAGGGAACCCACGCAGTACCTGGGAGAACATGCAAACTCCACACAGAAAGATCCCAAGCCCGGGATTGAACTCAGGACTACTCAGGACCTTGCAAATCCTTTTCAACCTATATTCAATAGAATACACTGCAAAGACTTAACGTTCGAACTGGTAAACGTTGTTATTTTTTTCAAATATTAGCTTATTTGGAATTTGATGCCTTCAACATGTTTCAAAAAAGCTGGCACAAGTGGCAAAAAAGACTGAGAAAGTTGAGGAATGCTCATCAAACACTTATTTGGAACAACCCACAGGTGAACAGACTAATTGGGAACAGGTGGGTGCCATGATAACTTATAAAAGCAGCTTCCATGAAATGCTCAGTCATTCACAAACAAGGATGGGGCGAGGGTCACCACTTTGTGAACAAATGTGTGAGCAAATTGTCGAACATTTTAAGGACAGCATTTCTCAATGAGCTATTGCAATCTACGGGCCGTAATAACATCAAAAGGTTCAGGGAATCTGGATAAATCACTGCACGTAAGCGACAAGGCCGAAAACCAACATTGAATGCCCGTGACCTTCGATCACTCAAGCGGTACTGCATCAAAAAGTGACATCAGTGTGTAAAGGATATCACCACATGGGCTCAGGAACACTTCAGAAAACCATTGTCAGTAACTGTAGTTGGTCGCTACATCTGTAAGTGCAAGTTAAAACTCTACTGTGCAAAGCGAAAGCCATCAACAACACTCATCTTGGATGGACTGATGCAAAGTGGAAAAAGGGTTCTGTGGTCTGACGAGTCCACATTTGAAATTGTTTTAACTGTAATGACAGACAGGTCGAAGAAAACACAGAAATGATCTGATAAAGCAGCATCGATAATCAACAGTGTGGCCTCTGCTGTGGGTGGGCTTGTTTACATGGTGAGTTAGACCAAAAATTTTAAGGACAGCACTAAGTTCTTTAGCATGCCTGTCATTGGCTACATCTACATGCGCATTTATGTCCCTTGTGATGATTAAACAGTCAAAGTCTGTGTACACAACTGAAAGTAATTCCATAACACCATCAATAAATGAATTTGAATTCTATGGTGGTTTTTAGATAGTTATATATATGGATGGTTGTTTCATCTCAATTTTGAATGACACATACTCAAATGACATGGGAGGAGTTCGGGGAAGCCATGGAAAACGACTTCCGGACGGCTTCGAAGCAATTCTGGACCACCATCCGCCGCCTCAGGAGGGGAAAGCAGTGCACTATCAACACCGTGTATGGCGAGGATGGTGTTCTGCTGACCTCGACTGCGGATGTTGTGGATCGGTGGAGGGAATACTTCGAAGACCTCCTCAATCCCACCAACACGTCTTCCTATGAGGAAGCAGTGCCTGGGGAGTCTGTGGTGGGCTCTCCTATTTCTGGGGCTGAGGTTGCTGAGGTAGTTAAAAAGCTCCTCGGTGGCAAGGCCCCAGGGGTAGATGAGATCCGCCCGGAGTTCCTTAAGGCTCTGGATGCTGTGGGGATGTCTTGGTTGACAAGACTCTGCAGCATCGCGTGGACATCGGGGGCGGTACCTCTGGATTGGCAGACCGGGGTGGTGGTTCCTCTCTTTAAGAAGGGGAACCGGAGGGTGTGCTCTAACTATCGTGGGATCACACTCCTCAGCCTTCCCGGTAAGGTCTATTCAGGTGTACTGGAGAGGAGGCTACGCCGGATAGTTGAACCTCAGATTCAGGAGGAACAATGTGGTTTTCGTCCTGGTCGTGGAACTGTGGACCAGCTCTATACTCTCGGCAGGGTCCTTGAGGGTGCATGGGAGTTTGCCCAACCAGTCTACATGTGTTTTGTGGACTTGGAGAAGGCATTCGACCGTGTCCCTCGGGAAGTCCTGTGGGGAGTGCTCAGAGAGTATGGGGTAATCGGACTGTCTGATTGTGGCAGTCCGCTCCCTGTATGCTCAGTGCCAGAGCTTGGTCCGCATTGCCGGCAGTAAGTCGGACACGTTTCCAGTGAGGGTTGGACTCCGCCAAGGCTGCCCTTTGTCACCGATTCTGTTCATAACTTTTATGGACAGAATTTCTAGGCGCAGTCAAGGCGTTGAGGGGATCTGGTTTGGTGGCTGCAGGATTAGGGCTCTGCTTTTTGCAGATGATGTGGTCCTGATGGCTTCATCTGGCCAGGATCTTCAGCTCTCACTGGATCGGTTCGCAGCCGAGTGTGAAGCGACTGGGATGAGAATCAGCACCTCCAAGTCCGAGTCCATGGTTCTCGCCCGGAAAAGGGTGGAGTGCCATCTCCGGGTTGGGGAGGAGATCTTGCCCCAAGTGGAGGAGTTCAAGTACCTCGGAGTCTTGTTCACGAGTGAGGGAAGAGTGGATCGTGAGATCGACAGGCGGATCGGTGCGGCGTCTTCAGTAATGCGGACGCTGTATCGATCCGTTGTGGTGAAGAAGGAGCTGAGACGGAAGGCAAAGCTCTCAATTTACCGGTCGATCTACGTTCCCATCCTCACCTATGGTCATGAGCTTTGGGTTATGACCGAAAGGACAAGATCACGGGTACAAGCGGCCGAAATGAGTTTCCTCCGCCGGGTGGCGGGGCTCTCCCTTAGAGATAGGGTGAGAAGCTCTGTCATCCGGGGGGAGCTCAAAGTAAAGCCGCTGCTCCTCCACATCGAGAGGAGCCAGATGAGGTGGTTCGGGCATCTGGTCAGGATGCCACCCGAACGCCTCCCTAGAGAGGTGTTTAGGGCACGTCCGACCGGTAGGAGGCCGCGGGGAAGACCCAGGACACGTTGGGAAGACTATGTCTCCCGGCTGGCCTGGGAACGCCTCGGGGTCCCACAGGAAGAGCTGGACGAAGTGGCTGGGGAGAGGGAAGTCTGGGCTTCCCTGCTTAGGCTGCTTCCCCCGCGACCCGACCTCGGATAAGCGGAAGAAGATGGATGGATGGATGGACATACTCAAATGATCAAAAACAAAACTGACAATTTGTGTGTGCTGATATTTTGCCTGAATGTGGCACAAATACCCCTCTGGTTTTGTTGTGTCTCAAACAAATAGTTAAAGTGAGGTGGGCTAGTTTCAATCAGAACTTCATTTGCTGTGTTTATGTGGAGCCATGTCTCAGTTAAAAACATAAAATCGGGATTGTAAGAGGAAATATAATTATTACTTCAAAATTATTTATTACTTAAAGATCGGACATTGTGCACTGAATGTTTGAGATTAGCTAGAGTTACCCTGGACATTGTATTCTTCAAAGGAATGTGGATTACATTTCTCTGATCAGATAATCTAACTGTCCTTTAACTAATCAATGTGCTTTGATAGTTATTGTTTTAGAAGAGAGCCCTTTCTTATTGGGTCTCTGGTTGTTGTGATGTTTATCAGAGACGTTTTGCATCCTAGTCAACAGCTTTGATGCTGTTGGGGGAATAACAGCTACGGGCACCGCTGGCAGGGCCAGGTTGGGGCATCTTTGGTTAGTCGAATAGGCTAAGGAGGAAGAGGGGCGCGATATTTTTTTGATGAAGGACTCCTTGATCGTGCCATGTCCGGAGTAAGGGGAATCATTTTAATCCCTGATTTCACCAAGCCCTCAAGATGGTCAGGAAGTCTCATGGGTGACGGTGGAGAGGAGAAAGATAGTGAAGCATCTCTGGAGGGTGTATATGCAGCAGGTGGGATCCATGGTTTTGGTGCGGGCCGTAATTATGGTGGTGATGAGTTTACTGCATCAGAATCCTGTATTCGAGATACAGGAGATGCTGTTGTGTTTGCTGTGGCTGAGTCCTTTGCTGAGTTCCAAGGTGGTAGCAGAGGAGGAGTTCTTCTTCCGCTCCCTTTCTCTCTTCTCTGTGGCAGCACATGATCCGGTCCAGGCCTATTCCGATGCCTAATGGAGGAGGTTATCCGTCGGTCGTCTCATTCCACCTCTGTTCAGGTTCAAAGTCTTTCCTCTGAAACAGATCCTCTCTTTGACCAGAAGAGATTTAAATTGTCAATGAAATGGAGTTCTCTGGACTCACAGACTTTGGACAGCCATGTATCTAGCTGAAGCAGCCTGCTGAATTTGTATATCCTTCTGTCAATGCTTGGAAGAGGTCCAGTGATAAATATAGATATTTCCACTTTATCAACACTCTCAAAGTTTATTAAAGTCTTTCCTCAGGATTTCAGACTTTTGGTTTCTGACGTCCACGGCATCCACATGCACAATCAGCTGTTTGATTCCTTGATGTTTTGCCAAGACCTCAGGTAGCTGCTTTGTGATGTCTGACACGGTGGCACTTGGAAAGCTGCTTGTAACCATTCTGTTTATGTTTATGTTAGATATGGCGCTGTTTACTTTATCCCAGGTGATCGGCCATGGATACCAACTTTCTGACTTGGTTTTGCATTAGCACCAAGTCCATTACAGGTGTCTTTACAGAGTCTTGGAAAAGACAATCTGGAATCCCTTATTACCACTGGGAGTGTCTCATGAAGTCCTTTTAAGCTTTCAAGTGAAAATAATCCTTGCTTTTAGCGCACACATTTCTTGTTGATATTTCAAACGGCTTTCACGGAGAGCCATTGTATTGGTTACACCTTCAGTTATGTTGAGAGGGTTGTTGTATTTGACTTTTCAGATGGATTGTAAAAAGCATAAAAAAATACAAAATTACTTAATTAAAAGCATAAAAATGAGTGTTTTGGTTCACTTGAAAGAAAAGGAATAAACTTATATCCAAGACTTGTATGATGATTTGAAAGCAAATAAAGCAGCAAGCAAACCGAAAATCGTTTGTATGTACGTGACCGTCGTTCCTGACAATTTACGGCGCTATTCGCTAATCCTCAAGGTAAATGTTGTCTTCCTTGAGGCAAAATACTACCGCTTTGGTTCACTGGCGCCGCTAAAATCAACCAAAACTAAAAGTTCTTAGATTGGGCTTTAAATGCTAATATGAATACAAGAGACATTAACGTCTTTCCCCATTTTATAAACGACACACCCCAATCTAAACTTATATAAACACATTACTGTCAGAGCAACTAAGATATTCAATTGTGCACTACAAGCTGTGCGCTCTTAGCACAGATGATCGATATAAGTATATACTCGGAGGAATATGTGTTTTTACGATGTGTTCAAGGACCGCTGAACAGAGTAAGACACCACAACGCCCGCCAGAACACTAATCAGTGAAGCATAAGAAAGAAACAAAATAGTAAAAATAACATGCAAAATAGTTGGCTTTCTAACAGTAGGTCTATTTATTTTAGTTATTTAAAAATATATATTTTAGTGTGTGTATAAGAATGTGTACTTTTTGGGTACATTGGACAATATCACTACGATAATGATAACCGTAATAATTGTGGTCACAATAAACGTGATATTAAATTTTTATATCGTTGTATTCCGAGTTGCTACTTGGTCAACTGTGGTATTGTTTTTAACGTTCCACTTTTTTTTTTCTTATTTACAATACAGTTTGTATACTCATTATGTATTTAGTTTAATTTTACGCATTATGCCCCCGCATTGTCATTACGTCTTAACAGCAGAGTGCATCATGTTTTTTTTCCCCAAGACATATCTGTTTCACACTTAGATAAGACTGTTCAGGTGCACTCAAGCAAAGCATCGAAAAACCCTAAAACTGAATAAAATGTTGAATAAAAAAATGTAAGGTTATATCTCCATTTTACCGAATCAACATACTTCATGGGTTTGAACATGGCCTTCCCATAGTTGGGAAATGACATCACCAGCTTCAGTTGTGTACCTCCGGTCTTCTGCACTGAAAAACAAGAAGATGTTATTAAAATAGAAACACAGTGCGAGTGCTTTTTCTCCCCAGCGCAACACCTCACAGGGTGCAATGGTGAAAAATAAATGCGTCATCACCGAGATCTGACGCACACCTTGCTAACCTGACCTTTACATGATCAAATGTGATTGTTGAGAGTACAGACAAGCCTTATGTGTGTCAGTGTTCAGATCTGTGTGAAACAGTAACCCTTAATTGTCTTTTTACACGTGACTTTTGCGACACTTGTGCCGTGGCAAATGTTAGTGATGAGAAATTGTAATATGGTTTTACATCCCTGTTATTGTGGCCAACATGATCACAGTTATCATTATTATTACAGTATTGTTGAATGTGCTCAAAATGTACTTATGCACACAGTAAAATATTTTAACCAAGTTGTATTTAAAATAAATAAAAACTCACACGTTACTTATATTGTTCTATTATTGCGTTTTTAGATATGTGTATCTTCTGTTTTAATTTGTAAAGGTTTTAGAGTGCTTGATATTAAAGGCACAATGGGTGTTGTTTGTAATGGGGAAGGGCGTCAATTTATAGTCATGTTAACATTAAAGATACTGTAGCTAAGGATAACAGTGTACTAGCTGCTTCTTCTGGTAAAGAAAAGTATTCCCGTGAATTTTTCAAAGTGAGGATATCCCAGTTTTACAATAATTAAAATTTGAAACGGTAATACTAATTGTCAGGAATTTTATCACGGTAAATCAATATGATGGTGACTGTACATCCCTCGCCTGTGCGCAGCGATCCATACTGATAGCATATTTATTATAATAGACAAACCACGTTCTGTATATTTTTTTAGAAATACTTTGAGTTAACATTCAATAACTTTATGATCATACACAATGAAGTCTCACACAGATGATCTTAAGTTGTTTTTACAAGTTTAAAGAAATATTTTTCTTCCAAATTAAGACTTGTTTTGTTGACTTGTGCATACTTGCCAACCCTCCCGGATTTTCCGGGAGACTCCCGAAATTCAGCGCCTCTCCCGAAAACCTCCCGGGACAAATTTTCTCCCGAAAATCTCCCGAAATTCAGGCGGAGCTGGAGGCCACGCCTCCTCCAGCTCCATGCGGACCTGAGTGACGTGTTGACAGCCTGTTCTCACGTCCGCTTTCCCACCATATAAACAGCTAATGATCGAGGGCGAGTTCTTGGTTTCTTATGTGTGTTTATTGTTAGGCAGTTTCATTAACGTCCTCCCAGCGCGGTAACAACACACAACAACAGCAGTCAAGTTTGCGTCCCCGTAAAGCAGTTCGTCTGCCGTAAACAGCAATGTTGTGACACTTTTAAACAGGACAATACTGCCATCTACTGTACATGCATATGTGACCCACCCATAATGTGTCACATTTTTGTGTTGATTTATTTATTTTATTTTATTTTGTGGTTTGAATTCGTTTTTGGAGCTGTCATTACAGATTTATCAGTATTCACATTGGTCAGTAGGGGGCAGTAGGGCGTTTCTTCCCAATTGAATGCTATCACCTGCAGACCGGAAGTGTCTTGTCATTCTGATGAGAGCAACCAGTCTGTGAACAATTGAAACGTCCTGTGTGCTTTTTCCGCCTGTATAACAGGTTAGTTTTGGTGAATCAACTCACTGAATAATATCCATGCGATCTTTATAAGTTTAAGTACACATTCTGATGGTGGAGCCTAACTCTAAAGTGTTTGTGAGTTGTAGTTTGTATTTGTGAATGAATCCAGTGCACAGCTGCAGTAATCAATACAAAAAGGCGACGTGAGTGCGCAATGTTTATATAGGATTTTCTGATCCTAATTCAGACTCCCAAATTAGAGCTCCGGTTTTCTTATTGATTTTATAATGTATATTCGTATAATGTGTGTGTTCTGAAATAGTGACAGAGAATAGAACAAGGATGGACAATTCAACCCTTAACTCAACAATTAGTAGATGTGTGTTGTGTGTCTAAATGTGTAAATAAATGAACACTGAAATTCAAGTATTTCTTTTATTTATTTATATATATATATATATATATATGTATACATATATATATATATATACATATATATATATATATATATATATATATATGTATGTATATATAATGTAATAAAAAATATATATATATATATATATATATATATATATATATATATATATATAGCTAGAATTCACTGAAAGTCAAGTATTTCTTATATATATATATATCTTAACCACGCCCCCACCCCACCCCCGACCACGCCCCCCACCTCCCGAAATCGGAGGTCTCAAGGTTGGCAAGTATGGACTTGTGGCATTATTAACATGAAACCTACAATCAATCTGATTCTATTTTTGAGACCCAGAGTGTATGATAATAAAGTTCTGAAGACAGACACACAGATCTGATTACACACACAGATTGAGATACTGTTTTCTCAGTCTACCAACTTCTTGTGGTCTACATCTGAGTCAGTGCTAGAAGAACTGGAATACCACGTACGCATTCAATCGCTTTATAACCAATTTATTAAGGCCTGTTAGAGATTAGAGTAATTTTGGTATCATTTCAAAACATACTGATCAAAACATACTGCTGTAACCCAGGTGTGCTGAAAACTGTGACAGTTCAGATTAGATAGATTAGGATCATCTAACTGAAGTGTTTTGATGCTGCTTGCGTCATACTGACTCCGTGTTGGAAAGTGTCAGCTATTCTACGCAATCGTGCCCTTCGTTCTGACCTTGCCCTCTCTTGACACCCGAACACCCTTACTAAGCTTGCATTTCCACTGCAGGGTGTGAAGACCGGTAACAGATTTCAGAAGGTTGGGGCTAATTACATGTGGGGCAACTAATAGACCGCAGCAACTGCACCAAAAAAAACAATCAGTATCAACCCAACCAAAGGCTACTGCAAAGTACCAACGCAACCGAGGCTACTGAAAAATGTGACGAATGGGTTGGATATTTTAGGACCCTTCACAATAAAAATGATGCGCTTGTTGAGGCCTCTTGACACGGGTAGCAAGAATCAGAGTGGAATCTGTATTTGGAAAGTGTCACTCCTAAACTGCGAGTGTCAGCTATTATACACGGCCCTGCTCTCTATTCTTCCCTTGCCCTCCCAGGACACCTCAACCTTTTCGACCTTTATTGTGCTGGCTTTGCTCAGCTTATTTTGATAAAAAGTACTTTTAAGTAAGGAAGTCAGTGTTGATTGCAATGGGTTGGGGTAAGATGACATATTGCCTAAAATCTATGTTGCAATATACAGTATATCACAATAAATTATTCGTCAAATTAATTTGTAATAGAGCCATTTCAAAACAGGTTATACTGTAGGTTAAAAAAGCTCCTCCTTTGGCTGCTGACATTAGTGTCATTTATTTATTCATTTATATTATATATTTTATTATATTATATATAATAAATAAATTAATATATATTATATATACTGTATATATATTATTTATTCATTTATATATATATATATATATATATGTGTATATATATGTATATATATATATATATATATATATATGTATATATATATATATATATATATATATATATATATATATATATATATACGTATATATATATGTGTATATACGTATATGTGTATATGTGTATATATATATATATATGTGTATATATATATACATGTGTGTATATATATATGTATATATATTTTTATATATATATATATATGTGTGTATATACTCGGGCTGCAACTAACAACTAATTTGCTAATCGATTAATCTGTTGATTATTACTTCGATCAATCGATTAATAATCGGATAAAAGAGACAAACTACATTTCTATCCTTTCCAGTATTTTATTGAAAAAAAACAGCATACTGGCACCATACTTATTTTTGATTATTGTTTCTCAGCTGTTTGTAAATGTTGCAGTTTATAAATAAAGGTTTATAAAAAATAAAATTTAAAAAAAGTAGCCTCTGCGCATGCATATAGCGTATATCCAACGAATCCATGACTAAATTAATCGCCAACTATTTTTATATTCGATTTAATTGATTAGTTGTTGCAGCCCTAGTATATACATATACACACATATGTATATATACATATATAAATATGGGCTTTGGAGCCCCTGCCTCAAAATAAAAGAATGTTTGCCTTGGTGCCCCTCCAACTTGCCTTGGTGCCCTAAAATATGAGCCTTCCTTTAAGGCAACACTTGACTTGACCTTAAAAAGTTAGAATTCAAGGCCTGTACTCGTGTTTAGAGACGTTACTTTTGTCCCTTGATGTCCGCGATGAAAGAGGCGAGCTGCAGCGAGCATAACGTCACACTTGCTTAGCGCTGCTGCTTCAGTTGGACTTTTTCTCCGTAAAAGCCACCACCAGTCATCTTTTAATATTTGTATTTCTGGGATACATGAAAGGGGAACTGCACTTTTTTGGAATGTTGCCTATCATTCACAATCCTTATGTAAGACAAGAACACATATGTTATTCTGTCTTTTATGCATTCCATCCATCCATTCATTTTCTACCGCTTGTCCCTTATGGGGTCGCGGGGGGGTGCTGAGCCTATCTCAGCTGCATGTGATAAAAAGTCCGCCTACAATGGAGCCTATGGGAGTCGCTCTATTTTGCCAACAAAGCCCTTAAAGCAGCACTAAGTAACTTTTCAACCTTCTAAAAATATTTTTATACTTTTTGGGATGATATATGGACTTAACAACTAGTTAATTGACACCTATGTCATGGCCTGAGGGGGTCTGTATAGCTTTCACTAGGACTAAGCAATTTTAAGGAGGTTGGCAGGGACTAGAGGTGGGAATCTTTGGGCACCTCTCGATTCGATTACGATTCAGGAGCTACGATTCGAATACAGTTTGTCTTTGTTAGCGCTTATCAAAACAATATCACTAATACTTGGTTAATATTTAAGTCACAAAATGTAAATGAAATATTGTTGGCGCTTTTTGGATGGGTTTTTTTATGAATACAGGACCGCCCATTGGCTCTACTGTAAGCTGACTTTATTTACGAGTTAGAATGCATTTAAAAAAAGACATCTTTAATCATATCTTTTGCGAAGATTGTGAGCGATAGGCAAAATTCCAAAAAAGTGCAGTTCCCCTTTAAAGTACCAGTTGAGTGGAAAAACAAGTTGCCTCTATATTGAAGCTATTATCAAATATGTCTGATTTATGGCACCAAAAGACTTCCAAAGTTTGCGAATAAATAGATATGATCAAACATCCCGAACCATTGTGGGAGATAATGATGAAGCCAGTCACGTGATCGCATGACGTCACACTAGGAACCAAAGATCCCTACCTTATCAACAACAATGCTAATCATGCAGACTTTGTGAGAGCCAACAAATATTACTTTGGGAAAAAAATCATGATCCAGGACCTTATATTTTTGAGCCCGAACACAAAGAGGATGAGCAATAAGTTTTAGAAGCCGAGTGATGGATGCAGTTTCATTGTGACACTAGCATCCGCAGCATTGCTCGGTACTAAACATAAAAACTAATAACAAACCAGAATATAACAAACACTTACTGTAATGTTTCCATTCTCGCTGGGATGTCGACCGACGGGATGCTCACATAAGAATGATGAAGAATTAATCGCAATCCTCACTAAGGGTTCAAAAAAAGTTCCTGCAGGAAGCGTCTTGTGAGGTCTATTTCGCCATCTCGGGGGATGTGAAAGTCGACCATTGGTCTACTACCAGGTGAGAACTGCATGAATTATAATCTAGAATGCATGAATTATAATCTAGAATGTACTTTTAGCAAGCTTGAGACAAAGCAGAAGCGGCTGTCGGCTCAGTGTGTCAACAATAGCAGTGTAAGCTAGCATTAGCCCCCTCCTATCAAGGTGCCGCTAAAATAGTCCGTCTGCGTTAGCGCTTATAACAATATCACTCATATTTGGTTCATTTTCAGGTCACGACATGTAAATAGAATATTGTTGGCAGTTTCTGGATGTTTTAGAGCGAGTACAATGAGCGTAACATAGGACCCTCGATCTGTTGAATCAACTGTTGGCTATTTATTTACCATTTCGAATGCATAAAAAAAGCAAAACATATGTGTCCTGGTCTTACATAAGGATTGTGAATGATAAACATCTCTTTCCAATTTTTGCGTGATTCCAGTATGACTGATCTGATAACATTGGCAGAGTGCAGAAGTGTTACTACTGGGATATAGCCAAAGGTATTCAGAGTGCGGTAATCAAAATGGCTGACTGAATTTGTGGCATTGTCACATTCTTTGCGGATTGGATTCTAAATACAATGAAATGGTTAAATGGATACAATGAAACACAAATAAGGATATAAACTCAACTTGTTTATCCACTTTACTGTACTGGTACTTTAAAGTTAAGTCCACATCGCAAACATGTGGACTACGCTCCAGACAATTGCATGCATCTTCTTTGGGTCATCACAACATCAAGTTTCAGCAGCGGTGTTTTTGATCCTATTACGGTGGCCGAGTTTCCGGTACATCACTTGTCAATAGTGCACATTTATTAGGCTACATATATATATACATTCATACTGTAACAATCTGCGGGTGGTAATGTTTTATGTTTGTTTGGTTTTGATTTGATATAAATTTTTCCCATGACTGCGAACACACCGTCCGTGCCTGGAAGCAGATTGGTGGAGAATAAGGAAATGTTTTGTTTCTGGGGATGCACAGAGACTAAAATGTTTGCACGAGAGGTCAAATCTGTTGGATTTGTGCCGTTTGTTAGCATTAGATTGGCAATAAAAATTAAAAATAGCCTCAGACTTTGTGCGACTTCTTCTGGCGGCTACAACACATTATTTAAATTTAATTTGTTTTCATATACAAACTCTTGTTTACAATGTGTGGCGGCAATGAATTTGCCGTGGCGGTGCGCCACATTCAGTTACGTTAAGGGGAAACCCTCATTAAGGTGTACCAAGCACTTATTTTGTTTTGTTACTTAACTTTCAAGCCATTTAAGTGGTTAGCACATCTTCTTTATCTCCTCCCCTGTTTTTCTCTCTTACTCTTTTACATCACATTTACATCACATGTTTAGCTATTGTCTTCCAGTGACAATAATACTTGTAAGAAATGTAGTTTATTTTCCACCAGGGAGGCGAGGATTAGTAACTTAGTTAAGCGACTCCACGCCAACTCTGCCAGGTTTGTGAATTAAGTTTATGGCTGCAGTTCAAGTGCTCTGACTGTGCAAAGTAATATGTGAAAAGTAATATGTGCAGAGTAATATATGCAGAGTAATATCGCCCTCCATTGGACAGTTTTGTAACTATACCCCATTTAGTTCAGCTTTATCATCATATACGTAATTGTAATGTGAGCCAGGGCGGGCCGCCCGACACAAGTAAATGATTGCATTTGAAACATTGGAAGTAACTCTGACGCTCCATTCACTTGACTGCATCTTGTGTTGCACCTGCACTAACGATGTGGTGAGTGGCCAGCTGCTCGACCACGGAGTCAATGTTGGGGTCCTGATGGGGGTAGAGTTGCCAACGAGAGATGCCGAGGTGAAAGCGCAGCCAGGGGGGATGGCTGTTGCTGCTGCTGTTCCAGTGGTCGTAGCCTTCTTGGCTCGCGCTCACCCTGTAAAGAAAGGAGCTATGCTTCAACCACCCGTAGGTTGCAACGGTAGAATGGCAAGTTTTATGCCTGATTTTCCGGAAGGTGTGAGCAACAGGAAGAAATGCTCAGACAACTATTTTACTGTGTGACTACTGACCACATCTGGGAGCTCCTTTCAGACTTCCGCTTTGGTTTGACCCTCAGCAGCCAGTCATCTTCATGCATGGCTGTGGTGGGGACATCGTAAAGAGGGTGATCAAACAACGCACCCAGTTTCGACAGGCCGGCCGCCAGTTGTTCAGCCAGGGGTGCTTTCACCGGCGCGATTCCTTCACTTTTCCCCGACAGGAGTTTGTTACGAGGCGTTCCAACACGATTCTCGGTAGAGGTTGGTGATATGGTCGGACCACCGATACCCGTAGAGGAGCCGCTTTTGTTTACCAGACGTTTCAATACGTGTGTCCATGGGGTTAGCGGGGGGTCACAGGGCTGACGGTACAAGGAAAGTGAGACAAGCGCCAGGAGAAGGTGCAGGAAAATGGAGATGAGTGCCAATGACAGACAGATTGTCCTGGAGCGACGGCACATTCGCCACATCATCCTTTAGGGAAGGAGGAAGGAAGTTAAATGAAGGCTGAAGGGAGGTAGCAAGGGGACAGAAAGTTGTTTTTCAAGGACAGAAAGTAAGAACTTACTTTGTAAGTGGAGCCTTCTTACCTGCTGCTGCAGTCAAACAGGATCATTGAATATCACCTGCCAGCCAGTTTGGACTTTTCTCAGTGGACACAGTGCCAGGTCAAAGTGATCCCAGTATCAGTCAATTGGTTGATCTGAACTGGCACTTGGTCAACACTCACTGGAATTTGCCAGTAACAATTTCTCTGAGATAGGCTCCAAAACCCCCCCGCGACACCGAAAGGGACAAGCGGTAGAAAATGGATGGATGGAATTTCTCACTAACAATATCTTATGTATAGCTACTTTTTTTTTTTTTACATGATTCACAGCTGAATTAGACTGTTGTTACATATAATAAAGGTTACTATTGACCTGAATAGAAGTTGTTGCTAAGTTTAAAGACGAACCCTCATTTTGAAAAATATTCAAATATTAATATTTTTTTAAATCGTGTTCAAATCAATGGCATTTTATTATCCATATTTGTCTGCACTGCATTTTTTTCAATGCTTAATTGACTACCATTTATTACTTATTGTGTCACGCGTCCTAATATTGCCTAGTATCACTCAACCTTTTTGAGATACTTTTTTTCCAAGAACGCCAAGTTTCATCTCACCAAGTCACTTGTTATTTGAGGGATGTGGAGAAAAGCTCTGACTTGTCACCTGTAGGTTTGCACATACAGAACAGTGAAAATACCTCGGTTTTTGACCGCCCCACTTTTTGTATGATTGTTTGGTGGAAGACTTCCACCAAATTAAATCATACAAGGTTTTTGTATACCGTCCCAATTGTTAATGGCCGAACATTGCATGTAACAAACTAACGTGTTTGTTTGCGGATCATTCAGCTGAATCAAGTGCCAAAAATTGGTCACAAGTCACCAAATGTTGGTGACTCAGCCTCTGTGGGTTTTTTTTTTATTGCGTATGATTGCAAAATAAACCACACCAAAGGGCCATAAAAATGTTGTGCTAGCTAAAACTCTATTAAATTCAAGAAGGAACGAGTTGCAAAATACAAAGGTGGCATTCATGTGGCTCTCCTTCCTCTTTCCGCTCAGGTTATTGATAAAAGTAAAAGTGAATGTGACATGTATGTCCCATGTATTTCGCAATGTTTTTATGCAAGTAAAACTACAACCCATTCATCCATCCATTTTCTACCGCTTATCCCTTTCGGGGTAGCTGGAGCCTATCTCAGCTGCATTCGGGGGGAAGGCGGTGTACACCCTGGACAAGTCGCCACCTCATTGCAGGGCCAACACAGACAACATTCACACTCACATTCACACACTAGGGCCAATTTAGTGTTGCCAATCAACCTATCCCCAGGTGCATGTCCTTGGAGGTGGGAGGAAGCCAGAGTACCCGGAGGGAACCCACGCAGCCATTTTCTGCAAAATGTGTTTTGTGTTAATATTTGTAGGTTTGTGAAACAGATTAATTGGATTTACAATATCTGCTATGGCTTTGGTTTTTGCCTGACTTTTTTAAATGGATTAGTAACTAAAAGGCACCACTTTATATACATTTCTAGACCCCTAAAAAATGGGCCTCAAACTCGATTTACCTGGGGACTGCTGGAGGCAGAGGCTGGGTGAGGCTGGGCCTTATTAGGTATTCCACAAGAAAAGTTTGGTTAAATAAATGTCAATCTTCTCAAATGTCTTTATTTTTTTAGATGAAAAAATAAATACATTAAAATCTAAAAAAACAAACAAGAAAAAAGTACATGTTTGGGGCTGTAGGATATATTTTAATTCCACTTGGTATCACCGTTGTGTTAAGCCGGCGCACGGAGAATGTCTGAAAACACAAAGTACGTAATTTCCGTAATATGCGTAATTCCGCTTCTTTTTCTTGTAGCAACAGCACGGCAGTCGGCGGATAATAGCCCGGTAGCAGTCTCCCTTGGTTTTGCGCTTGCTGTTCATGTCTTTAATAATGACATGAACACCATTGCATTTGTAGATGGTAGAAGGTGCCAGGATAGCGAGCGCAAAAAGGCAACTGCTCCTCTGCCGTGCTGTTTTTGAACATCATATAGAAATATATGTACTGTAGTGTTCATCGTGTGAGGCGATGCAAAAAAAAAATGACCCACAAATAACGGTGCACCCTTATAATTGCTCCGGGTTACTGTTATTGCCGATGGACAGGTGTCGCTACATTGAGTTCCTTACTTTTCTGTTATCCTGCAGTGTACACATCACTTTGATTTATTTTGTCAGAGACATATATACAGTATGTATTATGTGCCGCTGGGCAGCAACTTGAAAAACTTTTTTTTTGGAAGTGTTGGGAACGCAGCGCGCTGGGCGTGTTCCCAAAGAAAACAAGACAGCCAGCCAGGCACGAAAGAAAACTCTCCATAGCAACGCTGATGTCACTTTCACTCATAGGCGCCGATCCCGTGGGTGCTTCGGGGCCCGAGCACCCACGGGCAATGCCGAGCACCCACGTGGGATTGATGGCAACTTTCAAGCTTTAAAATAGCTTTTGAAAAATCTATTTTGTTGTTGTTAAATTTGTGGCGAGTTTGATCCGTCTTACATACTAAAAATGTCGCAAAGCATATACCGTATTTTTCGGAGTATAAGTCGCACCTGCCGAAAATGCATAATAAAGAAGGAAAAAAACATATTTAAGTCGCATTTTTGGGGGAAATTTATTTGATAAAACCCAATACCAAGAATAGACATTTGAAAGGCAATTTAAAATAAATAAAGAATAGTGAACAACAGGCTGAATAAGTAAGTGTACGTTATATGACGCATAAATAACCAACTGAGAACGTGCCTGGTATGTTAACGTAACATATTATGGTAAGAGTCATTCAAATAACTATAACATATAGAACATGTTATATGTTTACCAAACAATCTGTCACTCCTAATCGCTAAATTCCATGAAATCTTATACGTCTAGTCTTTTACGTGAATGAGCTAAATAATATTATTTGATATTTTACGGTATTGTGTTAATAATTTCACACATAAGTCGCTCCTGAGTATAAGTCGCACCCCCGGCCAAACTATGAAAAAAAATGCGACTTATGGTCCGAAAAATACGGTAGTCTATAGTTAACAAAGTCTATCCAAGACTTCATTGTGCCCGATAATGAACTAATGACACAATCATCTTGACTCTGAGCGCACTACGCACAAGCGAATGAAGGTCATACTTACTCAACAGCCATACATGTCACACTAAGGGTAGCAGTATGAACAATGCCAACACTGTCATAATCATGTGCCATATAGTGAAACCACACTAAACAACAACGACAAACACATTTTGGAAGAATATTTGCACCGCAACACAACATAAACACTACAGAACAAATTGCCAGATATCCCTGCAGCACTAACTCTTCCGGGACGCTACAATATAAACAAACGCCATTGGTGGATCTATTCCTAACATCCACTGTAATGATACCACGTACAATAGCGTATCTAGTTGATACTACTATGTTTACATCAATATTTATTTACATCACAAAATGTCATTTCGGTTTTTTTATATCATGTTTATAAACTCAGGAAATATGTTCCTGGACACATGAGGACTTTGAATATGACCAATGTATGATCCTGTAACTACTTGGTATCGGATTGATACCCAAATGTGTGGTATCAACCAAAACTAATGTAAAGCATCCAAAGAACAGAAGAACAAGTGATTATTACATTTTAACAGAAGTGTAGATAGAACATGTTGAAACAGAATATAACCAGATAGTAACAGTAAATTAACAAGTAGATTAATCATTCATTTTCTACCACTTGTCCTTAATAATTTTGACAAAATAATAGAATGATAAATGACACAATATGTTACTGCATACGTCAGCAGACTAAATTAGGAGCCTCTGTTTGTTTACTTACTACTAAAAAACAAGTTGTCTTGTATGTTCACTGTTTTATTTAAGGACAAAATTGCAATAAGAAACTTATGTTTAATGTACCCTAAGATTTTTTTCTTAAAATAAAGCCAATAATGAAATTTTTTGTGGTCCCCTTTATTTAGAAAAGTACCAAAATACTTTTGGTAATGGTACCAGTACCAAAATATTGGTATCGGGACAACACTAATACACACACACCGAGCACCCACTGGCAGAAATGTAGATCGGCTGATGTGCCACCCCCAAGCGCCATGTACCCATGTGATCGGTAGGTTAGTTCAGCTCCATGCGCAAATCTGTGGAGTGCCAGTCAGATAAAACTTTCCGGCAACACAAACATTTAGCTTTCATATTAAGGTGGGGGCCAGAAAATATTGTCTTGTGGGCCGCGAGTTTGAGACCCCTGCCCTAAATATAAGAGAAATTGTATTTTATAAGGGACATGCGGTAGAAAATGGATGGATGGATGGATACTGTTGTCTTGAAAATAAATCTGGTAATATTAGTTTTAACTCCGCTGTGTGTTTGAACTGACAGTAGCTGCATATTTAATCCCAGTAGCCTTTTGCTAAACCCTCGCACATAGTGTAAATCTATATTTGATGAGCCTCAAGGTTGTTAGTCGCCGATTTAAGCTCACATCCTTATTAAAATCCTGTTTGTATTTGTTTTCATGCTCCAAATGTCATACAGGAGAAGTTCTCACTTCAGTACGTCTTAGGCGATTTCTTCACATCTCTCCCTTACGCTAATGATTTGTTTTTCCCCTCGCATGCCCTGTGTGCATCTTAGATGTTTGTCTTTTTCGTGGAACATCCTTTTGTGTCCCTCGCTGGTGTTTCGTAAACAAGCTGGTTAAAGCCTTCATCCATCCGCCTAGCAGCTTTTATTCCTTTACTCTCATCTCCTCCACAACTCACTGCTTTCTTTTTAATTCGGACTATAAAAAAAGCCTCCCATGGTCAGAATAAAAGACGCGCAGACACTCTTTTATTAATATTAAAGTGTGTTTCTCTGCTCCACAAAAGAAAGCAAAGCAAAGATGTTCAGATAAAAAATTAATCTCTGTTCCAGTCTGACATACTTATTTTTCACTCTACTCCTATCCTGAGGTGGCTTTTGGGACTTCATCGCTCCGGCTTTTCTTTCCCAGAATAAAGACTTGGATCATCTTAAGTTGTTTTTCTTTGTACCCTCTTGAGTTTTTTTTGTCAGCCTTACACTGTCAACTAACATTCTGAGGCTACTGCAACTTTCTTTCTGCTCTATCTCAGGTGCTGAAAAGGTTGCTAAGATACAGCGCTTGTCTCTCAGAGTCAAGAGAGAAGCCAGGAATTATTCGGATATTTGAGGACACTGATGTTGTGCCTCAGTGGATTAAAGTGCAGTTCAGGGTCCTCATGTAACTACAGTAAAGTTCCTAGTTATACATTCAAATCCCGGTCGGGACCCGGGGTGGGCCGCTCGTCTGTGCATTGTTTGGGGACGTCTCTGCGCTGCTGACCTGTCTCCGCTCGGGATAGTCTCCTGCTGGCCCCACTATGGACTGGACTCTCACTATTATGTTAGATCCACTATGGACTGGACTCTCACAATATTATGCTAGAGCAGTGTTTTTCAACCTCTTTTGAGCCAAGGCACATTTTTTGCATTGAAAAAATCCGGAGGCACACCACCAGCAGAAATCACTAAAAAACGAAACTCAGTTGACAGTAAAAAGTCGTCACAATTGTTGGATATGACTTTTAAACCATAACCAACCATGCATCAATATAGCTCTTGTCTCAAAGTAGGTGTACTGTCACCACCTGTCACATCACCCACTGACTTATTTGGAGTTTTTAACTGTTTTCCTGTGTAGTGTTTTAGTTCTTGTCTTGCGCTCCTATTTTGGTGGTATTTTCCTGTAGCAGTTTCATGTTTTCCTTTGAGCGATATTTCCCGCATCTACTTTGTTTTAGCAATCAAGAATATTTCAATTGTTTTTATCCTTCTTTGTGGGGACATTGTTGATTGTCATGTCATGTTCGGATGTACTTTGTGGACGCCGTCTTTGCTCCACAGTAAGTCTTTGCTGTCGTCCAGCATTCTGTTTTTGTTTACTTTGTAGCCAGTTCAGTTTTAGTTTCGTTCTGCATAGCCTTCCCTAAGCTTCAATGCCTTTTCTTGGGTGCTGTCACCTTTTGTTTATTTTTGGTTTAGGCATTAGACACCTTTTTACCTGCACCCTGCCTCCCGCTGTTTCCGACATCTACAAAGCAATTAGCTACCACCTACTGATATGGAAGAGTATTACACGGTTACTCTGCCGAGCTCTAGACAGCAGCGACACTCAACAACAACACATCATTTGCAGACTACAGTTACTGGTTTGCGAAAAATATTTTTAACCCAAATAGGTGACTTTAGATAATCTCCCACGGCACACCAGACAGTATCTCGCGGCACACTAGTGTGCCGGGACACAGTGGTTGAAAAACACTGTGCTAGAGGAAGTGCTTCTTTTTAGGGTTTCGAGTGATCGCCAGCGGGTTAAAATTGCTGTGTAATGCGAGAAGATGATATTGCCAAAACCAACAAGTGTTTGGAAAGTCTTTTAAATGCAAACATGTCGGTACATCACATAAGATACAAAACACTTTGACTCCTGTTTGATTACTCAATTTATTATTAAAACACAGGAGAGCTTCTTGCGGTAGCAGCCGTATACGTGAAATCTTGTTTGGTCTCCGGTGCCTGTGTGCGGCAACTATCCACTGTCCACCTGACATGGCCAAGGAACACATTTTGACGGCAATACGTGGCAAAATGATCGACCAGCTAAATTAGTATATTTCCTCACAAATATGGATATAAAGCATTAAATGCATTGGCAAAAAAGTGAATTTTGTGTCCTTGCCTTAATGTTGTTTTACATAATGGAAATCCCGGACGACCACCTCTGCGTGTTGGCAAAGTAACCACAGCCTGTAGAAATGTACGTACATCAGCTATTAATGGAGCCATATGTAAGATTCTGGCCAGCAATGGTACTGCAATCACGGTCAAAATTCTGTAGTCCCCATCCCCCTCTCCCTGACTGAGGTTGCCAGGTACGCAGCCGAATCCAGCTCGATCGACTGGGCTACTCCAAGAAACTTCAAACTTCCACTGCCTCTTACTCGAGGTTGAGGTGCTGGGACCATAATAGGTGAATAGACAAGCGTGTTTTCAATAATAAATCTACAACCAACACATTTTACACAGCAATTGGGCTATTTTCAGGAGAAGTATGTCATGCCTGTGTACAATATCACAACACATGGCAATCCTATGGTTATTGTCAGTACTATCAGAAAACAAAGACTAAAACGAACTACAACCAAAGCTAGCAATGGTTATACTAGTGAAAATAAGTAGAGCATGCTTAGCAGCATAATGTACACCCAAAACTAAAGAGGAGACATTTTACAAGGTATGCCTATAGGCTACTGTTTCAAACGTTTCAGATTGCCATATAA
Source organism: Nerophis lumbriciformis (assembly GCF_033978685.3). Taxonomy (NCBI): domain Eukaryota; kingdom Metazoa; phylum Chordata; class Actinopteri; order Syngnathiformes; family Syngnathidae; genus Nerophis; species Nerophis lumbriciformis. Next base: position 14,628,557 of record NC_084572.2, on the reverse strand, counting down.
CTTGGTACATGTGGTCCACAATATGCAAAGACAAATGAGGAATTATTTTATCATGTGATTTGGCTCTCTCCATACGTATCACATTGCTATGACAGCCATGCTAATGTGGGAACCCATTTTCTCAGCGTATCAGCATATTGAAAACGAAATGGGAACTGACACTACCCATATGTTGTCGAAAATATATTTTGCCCTGTCAGTTCGATTACACATCGACGTACAGGCTAACGAGCATATATTTCCCCGTTAACCCATATGTTGATGATTGACCGGGCTAGCATGCTAAGCATTCGTTGCACGAACGTACTAGCTTTGTTAGACAATATAATCGACTGTATTGGACAATATAGTTTACATACGAAATGTCCATTTCCATTTATAGTAATGGGTAATAAGAATAGTAATAAGGAAACAAAAATGCCTGACTTACCTATCAAGGAGGATATTAAGCAAGTTTTAGCGTCAGATGAAAAAACATTTTCCGCCTTCAATCGCCTCCATCTTTCAAAGGCATCCCCGATACAAATCCTCGTATTGCTCCTGTTTTTGTCATGGATAAGTTGAAAATCGTAACGAGGCCTTTTAGATTTACTAAGGTCTGACATGTTTAGTAGCTTTACCAGTGGTAGTAGCTAGACAAAGATGGCGGTGCGTAACTGGCAACCTGGATGTGACACACTCACAGACGTTGTAATTGGTCAAACGGTGGAGGGCGGGACATCGAAATGAAAACAATAACAAGATTACGGGGCTGTAAATCTAATTTTGAAATGAGCATATCCCAGCGGAACTACTGACGAGTCGGCAATGAAGAGCAGCTCACTTTTTTCGCTGGCGCCAACAGCCGCTACTGAACGCCGGTGTTGGAGTTTCCCGGGGCCGTGAAGGAGCACGGAGGCACACACCGTCAAGTGTTGGCGCCAAACCATTGATGGAAGAAGCACAGGCTCCCCTCGCGCCGCTTCCGAGTAGAGACTCCCACCACTACCGCTGGTTCTGCGTTCTCCATCGTCTGCGGGGGTCCGCTTCTACGCTTTGCACGGCAAACCGTCTGGAAGCCAGTGGCGATCAGCTTTTTCAGCCAAGCCCCGGTAGTCGCCGGAGGCCAGAGAAGCGGAGATAGCCAGCATCGCACGGACCGCAAGTGGAAGCTGCCGCATGTGCTGGAACCATGATGCCGTGTCGCTCTGCTAGAACTCCGGAAGCTTCGTCACTGCGGCAACAAATGCAGGTTGCTGGAGTTGGGGCGACATGGCCAATGAAGACACAACTTTCTCTTCTGCGTGAAACATTGTCGAGGTCACCAATGTGGCAAATGCAGGAGTGCAATGTTGTTTCTCTCAGGTCTTTATTGTAAGACTGCCAACATGAGAATGTTCATATCACAACAGAGGCTCCTTAACAGTGTGCTCAAGAAGACATAAAGACCACACCCATTCTGCTGAGTGTGAGTATGGTCCTAATGCCCGCACATACTCGGAGCTAATTCTCAAACTACTTTATTGTTTTAACTAATAACTGATTTTAGTAATAATGTATTATAATTTTGATGTTTTACTTAAAAAATTGTATAATTTTTATGTTTTACTCGTTTTATACCACACAGACTTACAGGTAGACACTAGTAAAAGTCCAGAATCAGAGCTCATTGTCAAATTTCTGTACCGTCTTAATTTATTATAACTAACAATAGTTATAATAAAAATGTAAAAAAGGAAACACCACCTAAGTCTTATTGTCTGCTCTGAGATGCACAATAATGACAGAATTTACAAACTTTTGATTCTATCTATAGCGGTATTTTTTGTTGAGAGATTATCATCACACTTAGGGATGTAACATTAAACGGTAGTAATGATTAACGCTGTAAAACTCCAGGCGGTTACCGTTTTAAATTAAGATTATAAAAAAAAATCGTGATTGATAAGTGCACTTTGATAAACTCAAGACTGACTGCGGCCAGCTCGCTATCTTAAACGCTGACAAGAAAGCAACATACATTCACGTCTTTCCCCAAGTCAGTACTCTTTGAACAAATTAAACAATACTGCGATAATAATGATAATGGTAATATGAAATGTTGATATCGTTACATCCCTAATCATCCATCAACAACATAGTCATGTAAATGCTGCCTTGTTGCTAGGTTGGCATCGCAAATTAGTTTTTTTAATGTCTTACCCTGGATGAACAAAAAAGGGTAAATATATACATGTTAACTAGGGAGTGACCATGCTAGTGTGTTGCTAAATGTTTATATTGTACATTACCCAGAAGGCTTAGCGTCGTAGACAGGAACAGAAAGTTGCTCTGTGCTACGCGGCAGGACGATAGTTGTGCCGTTTGAGCAATAAACAATTAATATATTGTGACAAGTTGCCGTTCATGTTTCATGTACACAAGAAACACACGTACCTTTTGGTTAGACTTTTGACGTGTGCGTTTGAGTACCGCTCAGAGACAAATCAGAAATAAAGCTGATTGGCCAAAATGAGCGGGGAAGTTGCAGGCATTGGACAATGTTAGTGGCTGCACATAATTTCCGTGTTTGGTTGAATTTGCATGAATTGGTACGATCGCTAAATCCTTGAGGGAGTGCCTGTTGCTGTGCATTAGCTGTAGAGAGCTGCAGTATTGTACACCGAAGTCCAAGCTTGGCTGCCCGTTTTCTTCTTGCCCTCAGTCTCCTCCTGGACCAAATGTGTCTACTTACGGAGAAGTAAACACAGGACACCCTTGTTGGTCTCAGTTGGTGTTTGTTTTGATAGGATGGCTCTTAGAGGCTGATGCATTCAGTGTGATGTGATTTCTGCATTGTCACACGATACAATTTCCAAGTGAGGAGAAAAAACAATCCCGCCAAATCTAGCTAAGTAGAGCTAAGCTGGTGCTGTTCAATGAAGAAAGCAGCTTTGCAAATAAAATAAATGTATTTGCCTTTTTGAAAGTTCCATGTTAAGATGACATTCTTACTACTAAGGGTCTCCCGATCCAATATTGAGGCAGAATTAGAAAGTATCCAGTAACAAACACGTCACCTTACTGCGTCATAAACTTAACTTGATGAATTATTGGGGCCACTATGTGTCAGCAAAAAAGAATTACTGTACAACTCAACCTCTATTCCAAATGGTTAATAATAAATAGGTGTGTTTTTCATACATGTTGTATGAGTCATTTCAAGTGATGTGCGGATCGATACTAAAATACCGATGCCGCCAATAACTAGATACCAGATATTTATGCTGTAATATCCAGTCTCAAATCAAAATATTGATACTTTTGATACTTAAATTACCTGAGATAATTTGTATCATAATCAGTGTAAAAGACTATAAACTTGTGAATGAGGCCATGTGTCTTTTATTAAGTGTTGTTTACATGTTGACATGTTTATGTAACGGAATTGTGAATTACTTTTTATTCTAATAGTAGTTCTTATTAATTCATTTATTTTCATGCTTTTATCATTTTAGTTTTTTTTTTTTAAGGGTATAAAACACCCTTATTGTGTACTTTATGATTTTTTCCTGTTTTTTTCTGTTTTATTAGCTTGGCCTTATTGTTATTCATGCCACTACCTCGATATACTGTACTTCAGAGTTTGAAATAAATAACTCTTGTCCTGTATTCTTTATGCTATGAGATATGTTAGTTTTTGAAATACACAACTTTTAAAATGTTATCAGACACACCAGGTAGATTTGCACAAAGTATGAGTATCAGATCGGTATCGCAGATACCAGCCTGAATTTTACTCGTTCTCGGATCATTAAGAAAATCAGTGGTCCCGTACATCACTGTATATTTCCCTTGATCAAGCCTTTTTTTTAACATCCCACACTATAATAAAACTTTCCAGCAACACCACTAATATTAATAAAACATAATTTTCAAATAGCTAAATTATTTTCACAATTTGCATAAACGCTTCAGAAGGAACTTTGCATTCTGGTAATGTCGGCATGACATTTTAACATTTCCCCCACTTGTTGTAAGTAATGTGTCCCCTAACGTAACTTTCGAGCGCAGTGTGCCAAGAAAATAAAATGTTTTTTTTTTTACTGCAAACCAGCAGAGCCTTGAGTGTGACTTTCGAGTATGAATATTTAACAGTGAGGCGATAAAAGGTGGTGGCCAAAGATATTTAAAGGAGGGGAGGATATGAATAATAAATGACATGCGTCAAATTGGCAGAAGGTTAACGGGGGGGCAGGGCTCGGACTATGTTTACCGTCTCAAAACTTACTGGAGTCAAGACACCGAACAAAGTGTTAAGAAATCTTTAGAGCAGTGCAGTTCTCCACTCACAATAGTGATCTAAAGATAAACAAGCGAGAGTGTAATGTTGACAGGACACGTGTTCTCGGTAGAGTGTATAGTACGACCTGATTCAGTGTTGTATTGCGTTAAGGTACAAACTATTGATTCTGTAAACAGTGTCCCCCCCAAACTCATCACACGACTGGGTCACAATGCCCTTTTGACTGGCATGATGCAAGACAGACTCCTTACAATAAACAACCAGAGACTAACACATTCAGAGCACCGGCCTGGAAAAAAAATGTACAAACGGGTCCATTGGAGTCCAATAATTGTACGTATAATTGAAACTGAGGGACACAAATTTACTCCTCCTGTAGCTATAATACCATATTCGCCTTTTGACCTTTGAACAAAGATGTCGACAGCCTACAAATGAAAGTAAACAAACACGAGTGGGAAAATGTGTACGGAATGCAGTATGCAAGGGAAAGTCATTTAGATTAGAGGGTTTTAAAAAGGGACTATTTATGGCAGCAATAAAAAAAAAAAAAACTTTTAATAACTTCTGAGCAATCTTAAGAAATGTGTCAAAAGAAACATCCCTCCATCCACCCATTTTCTACCGCTTGTCCTTCTCGAGGTCGCGGGGGTGCTGCAGCCTATCCCAGTTAATTACTTATATATGTAAAAACCCTGATCTCTTACTCAACCCAGATTAAAATGCTGTACAGAAAACTAATACGTTTTTTAATATTTTTTAACCTTGTTGGGGGCATGAGGTGGCTTTGAATATCCTTGTATGTAGCAATGGATTAATAGATTTTCTTAAATATATATGTACATATATTTAAACATTTATTTGAGTTTTGGGGCATATACAAGTTCCAGGAATACAGTGACATATCAAATGTTCCCATTCCCCCCCAAAAAACAAGAAATCCACAAAATAAAAAATAATAAATAGAATTAGGGAAAATAAATATATACAAAGGAAATCGAAATAAACACATCAGTCAAATAAGTACAGGTAAATATTGACACAAAGCCACAGACAACTGAATTTAGGGCAAATATAGAAAAATAAAAAGTCAATTATCTACGTACATGGGTTTTTGTAGCAATTTCAAACAAAAACGGAGGTACCACTGTATTCTGATACATTGTTATATACAAATTTGATTACAGTATAAAATGCAGCACTGTAGTTTTGGCGTCAATCAGCAGTTTTTTTTTTAGTTTTTTTACATAAGACAGAGGTTTTTAGAGTGTGGCAGAATGAAACCCCCACAATATTATATTGTATAATCACTGCAATTAAACCGATAAAGACTTGGAAAGAGACCGCAGCACTTAAAATAAAATAAAACAACTGACACAGATAATAGAAATAGAAAAAAATACTATTAGTTTTAAAAGATAAAATGGACATATTTTAAAATTCCAGAAGATTTTTGTTATAAAATTGATAATAAAAATGACAGTGAGGAGGTCATTATTATATATGAAGGTGGGGGAAATAATAGATTTTTAGATCACAATTTGAAAATGGACGCGATTGTAAAATCGATTAGTAAACATCAATAATAGATGATTTATTTATTGTAATTATAGTAATGCAGACAGTTACAAAATTTGGCTGACAGTAGCGAGCCACCTCATCCGACCAGCTCCTTTATTTTAGGGCACTTATGACCCAATTTTGCTCACATTTCCATTAATTAAATAAATGTAGAAGGAATTAATTCAACTGTTTATTACAAATGCGATAGTGAAACGAAAATAAATGTAAAACTGCATTAGTATATATAAAATAAAGATGCATCAATAGTCGATTTTTAATCGAATCGTAACTCCTGAATCGTAATCGAATTGTGAGTTGCCCAAAGATTCCCACTTCTAAGTATATGTGTATGTACTAAGTATAGGTAAACACGGCATCTTGATTAAAATAATGAAATAATGAGGGACAAGCGGTAAAAATGGATGGTTGGATGGATGAGTATGATATGCTGTACAATTGGGATGACTATGATTTTTCTACATATGCATTAAGAATATAGATATGGGAGGTTTTCCTTATAATTGTAGTTTTATATAAATATTTTCTCTATTTTTTCTAATAAATGACATTCACTGTATTTATTATTTCTTTAAAATAATTGTTAAAGGACAAGACATTATATAACTTTGTGAAACCATTGCAATAAAGTAATACATTTAAATAGGGAATATTGTGTAATTTTGCTCTCAACCCAGACTGTACAGGAACTTTAAAACATTTTTTAAATGAGTCTGGCAGCATTCAGGTTTAGGTGTGAATTTGTGATTGATGGGTTGAGAACTGAAGGTGGACTTAAGCTGACAGTACAGTTATTGGCTACTAATTATTGACACAGTTTCTAACCACTTCCCTGTCAGGTGCATTGAATCATTTTGTGTGGCATTTCCTCCTTTTGTTTGTTCTGTGGTAACAGTTTTCGTAGGACTTTGCTAATTATTTCTTGGTGGCAAGGACACGCACTCGTTAAAACGTTCTAAATGTAGACACAGAACAAGTACGTGCTTGATGCAATCACTGACAGGAATGTTTATGTAACTGCTTTTCCAAATACACCTTCATACAGAAAGTAAACACAATGATGCAACAATGCTGTTTTCAGAGTTTATTATTCATCATTGTGTAATTATATCAGTTATCTCTCTCTTATATACTGTAGTTGCTTTGCACTGGCAAGTGTCCTCCATTGCACGCACACACACACACACACACGCGCGCGCGCACACAAGTTATAACAAACAACTTTTTACAGCAAGAAAGAAAGGTAGCATAGGTCGTTTGTAAGAAGATGACACTTGTTAAAAGTCGCATCAAACTATGTACACGTTTAAAAAATATCAAAAAGTTGTATTGAAAGACAGGTGTAAGAAAAGAGACAACATGGATATTTTACTGTCGCACAAAAAGTGGTGGAAAAAAACCCAGTAGTGTGCCTGTGTGTGTGTGTGTCCAGCACACACACACACTCACAAACAGAGCCCAAACATGCACACCAAGACCCTCCCTGCAGAGGAAAGAGGAGAAAGGGGTTTGGAGACCCTGGCCAGCTGTAAAAGTTGACACCATGGAAACAGCTAAAAGGAAAGAAGTGGCAGATAAGGCAGGAAGCTACTGAGATGTCACAGGTCTTCGCCGCTAGTCCAACAGGGTGAGATGCTTTGTCCTCCACATTAGCAGCATGTCACCCGCTATAGCCAGAGTCCAATCAAAGGCTGGTGTTCTTTCTCCCATTTGGCGCCCAGAGAGGTGTTAGTGTGTGTGTGTGTGTGTGTGTTGTGCTACGAGCACTTCCACACACACACGGCCAGACTCCCACCGAAGAACATGTAAAGCAGGTTCTTTACCTCGTGCGTCACCTCAAAACCGAAGCCTTCGCCGATCACCACGTGCCACGAGCTGCCGAATTTCTTGTCCATGGACTCCTTGATCATCTTGGCAGCGCTCTAGAGGCCACCGAGCGAGACGTCACACGTGCAAGAAAAGAAAAATAACCTAATTCGGATCATATTGCACACCCGTCGTTTCCTATACATTCATTTATTTGTGTTGGTCCACCATGACTAATTTTGACCGGAATGAAAAGACTTGGATTTATTCTTATTTCGATTTTTCGGTACAGAGCCTTTAGTTCCAAAAGACCATGTGGTACACATTCGAAGAGATCTAAATGCAGGACACCTACAAAAGCCCGGTGGAGTGTGCATTACCACTGCAGTGAAAAGTGAGGCGTGGAAGAGTGCAGAACAACTCCACAAGCATGCAGCCCAGCCTTTGACTAGTGATAGTGCTAAGAAGACAGAACCTGGAGACACCCTTCATTCATTTGGTAACATTCCGTGAAAAACGGCATCCCGAGGGTTTCCAAGGTGAAGCCTAGGGGCCATTTGCGGACCACGGCTGGTTTTATGAGCCCGTGGCACATAGTAGAAATTTTTATTTTCTAACAGTAAAAATTTAAAAAATATCCTGAACTGATGATACTAATCACAAATATTAACACTAGGATTTGTCTTTAAATGTGGGATGTGCCGATTGATCGGCCACCGATTAGCGTTGGCCGATTATCGTGAAGAAGTACCGGTATGTTAATCAGAATTGCCAATTAATTCCTTTTAATGACAATCACCGATCTCCTCTGGCCGAGACTGTATTTTTAGTCCCCTGGCTTAAAACATGCAGCTAATGTGTCTTCATACAAAGTGTGGAGCCGCTCTCACAAGCAAATAATAATCACCTCCATTATGTCAAAGAGCATTTTTTTAATATCTGAGTATTACTGGTGGACAAGGCCAAACTTGTTACACACAGAGAGCAAGCCAGGAGCAGGCATGCTACTAGCCAAGCTAACTGCTAAGCTAGCTTTAAACAACACAAAGAAATAAGTGCTTAGTAAACTTTAAGAAGTGTAGATGCAACTATGTTACAGCAGAAAGTAAGCAGATATTAAGAGGAAAATAAGTATATTAACAAGAGTATAATAGTATAGAGAGAATAATTTAATAACTGTTGGTGTAAGAATTTTCACACTCAGAAGGAGGAGGGCGGATTGATCCATAAATTGGTGGTGTTGATACCAATGGCAGTATCAGTGTATGATCAATATTACAGTGATCAGGTTGATATTTTTATTTTATCAAAGTATTTTTACAAACTCACAAAATAATTCCCTGTACAGAGGAGTACCATAAAAGCATAAAGGTTTACAAAGAGTAGTAGATAGTACATTTTGCTTTTGTTTAGTTATTGTGTACTATTGACTGTTTTGATCAGGCAATTGTATGTAATAAAAGAGAACAAGGAACTAGTTTAAATACTGTGTTGATATTGTTAAACTGGTAATAGTGCTTACCATAATTTAAAAAAATGGACAGTTAATACATGTGATCGGTATCAGTCGATCACTCATAGATGATAATATCGGAATCGGCAGCATATAACCCTGATTGGAACTTCCCCATTTAAATATGTGTAACTGCTTCTTATATGTATTTTAATAACAGTAGAAGTAGGCCTGTGCGATAAATTGATGTTATCAATAAATTTGAGTTTTTTGTTGCAAACGATCTAAAAAATAAAACATAAAACATCTATGTTTTTCTCCTCCCCGAGGACCTTCTGTAGCTTCCGCCCTCCTTATTTCCTTAACGGAGTCACACTTAACAAAACATAGCTAATGCTATCGCAAACGAGAGCGAGATGTTTGTTTCAAAGAAAAGAAAAGTGTTGTCTGTAGTTTGAATTTGCGGCAACAGATGTGAAACAAATGACTGTACGCTTCAAAATGTATTTTAAAAAGGCAGCAGGACAACAAACTTATTCCTGCATCTGAAACCGAAGCCTCCAGTCAAGTGCGGGAAATACAACTCTTTACGAGGCGAACAAGACCGCAACAATAAACTTACGCTGAAAAGCAGCTTTCTGTAGTGGAATCATTTACACAAGATACCATGTATGATAAGAAAGTAGGACAGTGGAGAACGATCACTAAAGCAGTCGCTCTGCCCACCGACCAGATGTGGTGCACATACAATTAAAAGCCTGCCTCTACTTACTAAAAGTATAGTTCTCTCAATGTTTTACTTGATTATTTATATGCATACAATGCACAATATTACATTTTTATTTACATAAGTATTTTGTTTATGACAGAAGTTTTGGTAACCTGACTCTCGCCAGATGCTTGTAGTTCACTGAGCTCCCCACAAGGATCTGGGATCAAGGGCAATATAAACACCCTCAAGATAGCAAAAAATAATGAACCAATCAGGGTGGGATTTCATAGATGTGACATAGCGCCAAAGCGACTGTTTGATTCAAACAACAATGGCGGCACGCAGCGAGGAGTCATGTGCTGACATTGATTCTGCTATTGCAACTGTTTTGTCAAATCTATCGAATATTACATCTTTAAAGGGGAACATTATCACAATTTCAGAAGGGTTAAAACCATTAAAAATCAGTTCCCAGTGGCTTATTTTATTTTTCAAAGTTTTTTTCAAAATTTTACCCATCACGCAATATCCCTAAAAAAAGCTTCAAAGTGCCTGATTTTAACCATCGTTATATACACCCGTCCATTTTCCTGTGACGTCACATAGTGATGCCGATACAAACAAACATGGCGGCTAGAACAGCAAGGTATAGCGACATTAGCTCGGATTCAGACTCGGATTTCAGCGGCTTAAGCGATTCAACAGATTACGCATGTATTGAAACGGATGATTGTAGTGTGGAGGCAGGTAGCGAAAACGAAATTGCAGAAGAAACTGAAGCTATTGAGCCATATCGGTTTGAACCGTATGCAAGCGAAACCGACGAAAACGACACGACAGCCAGCGACACGGGAGAAAGCGAGGACGAATTCGGCGATCGCCTTCAAACCAACGATTGGTATGTGTTTGTTTGGCATTAAAGGAAACTAACAACTATGAACTAGGTTTATAGCATATGAAATACATTTGGCAACAACATGCACTTTGAGAGTGCAGACAGCCCAGTTTTCATCAACTAATATATTCTGTAGACATACCCTCATCCGCTCTCTTTTCCTGGGGGTCTGGCGGCAGATTTCTTTGACTTTATCGTTGGAAATGCATCTGCTTTGAGTGTCGCAGGATATCCACACATTCTTGCCATCTCTGTCGTAGCATAGCTTTCGTCGGTAAAGTGTGCAAAACAAACGTCTAATTTCTTGCCACTTTCGCATCTTTGGGCCACTGGTGCAACTTGAATCCGTCCCTGTTCGTGTTGTTACACCCTCCGACAACACACCGACGAGGCATGATGTCTCCAAGGTACGGAAAACAGTCGAAAAAACGGAAAATAACAGAGCTGATTTGACTCGGTGTTTGTAATGTGTTTGAGAAAATGGCGAATTGCTTTCCGATGTGACGTCACGTTGTGACGTCATCGCTCCGAGAGCGAATAATAGAAAGGCGTTTAATTCGCCAAAATTCACTCATTTAGAGTTCGGAAATCGGTTAAAAAAATATATGGTCTTTTTTCTGCAACATCAAGGTATATATTGACGCTTACATAGGTCTGGTGATAATGTTCCCCTTTAAAAGATGAACAGAGAACTTTTCGCTCTGTCGTTATCCAATATGTAGGCTGTTCTGTTTTGGATTTCCCAGCTTCGCTCTCATCAGCGTCACGGGTTGATTTCAATGTGAGTGGTTGAAGTAGCATGTCATTCAAGATAACGGACTAGTGGTTATCCAATCACATACAATGATTTTTTTTTTACAAGGTCCCGCCTTCTGAAATACATCTCTTATTGAGAAGTCCCAGATCCGTGTGTGGAGCTCAGCGAACTACAAGGATCTGGCGAGAGTCAGATTAAAGTTTTAGGTTTGCACTTTAATAATATTAATGTTGGAGATTATCATTTATTTGCATGCAATGTGCAATGCTACATTTTTTGTTAACTGAAGTCATTTGTTCAAGACAGAAGTGTCTCCTGGAGGAAGCTCCACATGTAGTTCTTTGAAAATGATTCTTTAAAAAGTAAAATTGATATCTGGTCTAAAATAAAACATTATACCGGTACACATTTGGAATTTCGCTAAGAGTAAAATGCAGTGTATGCAGTGTCATTTCAAACGAGTTCCCGCAATTCCCCCCCTCTGTGTTCTTTTTTTTCTTCTTTCTATCCCCTCCTGCTCCGGTTTGGCTGCACCAAAAATTAGAAATACATCTATTTAATAAAGTCAAATACAAAAAGGGAAACGAGAAATATCCCACACTTCTCTTTTATAAAACAATTCCGTACAGCAGATATGGGCATCTACATCAACAATATGATTTGCCTGATTGGCTTGACAGGACATGTTAATAAAAATAAATAAATACCAGAAAAAATTCAGAAATAAATCATAGAACTAAAAAAAATCTGAGATTTTATTTTCAGGCCATATCTCCCTGGCCTAAGTGGAACTTCTATAAATATATGAAATAATTACACACATTTACACACTGGAGTGAACTTTCTTGTATACCATGAAAACAGACTAAACCGTGTATTTATTTTGTTACGTGGGACGAATGCCAGAATGTAGCTATAAACTAATTTCCATCTGTAGTCCCTAGTAGGTTGATGGTTTGTACAGACAACATAAAAATCACATTTAAAAACAATTGACAAGGCACATACCTCATTGTTTGTGGCAAACTTTTCGCAGGCTGTCACACACAGCTCCATCGTCTCCACCCTCATCTCCTCAGGCATGTCTGTGTGCTATGGACATATCAATATGTTCTTATAGCAACTTCAGACCTTTATAACACAATGTTTCTAGACCAAAAATCACTTCATATTCTCCACTGCTCGCTAGTGTTACCATATCTGAGTTATTGTGCAGAAATATGGGGAAACAACTACAAATGTGCGCTTCATTCACTAACTGTATACAGTATATCTGTATGTGGAATTAAATTATGGAATGGATTAAGCAAAGCAATCAAACAATGTACTAATATGATCCACTTCAAGAAACTCTTCAAACTTAAAGTGTTTACAAAGTACAAAGAAGAAGAACCATGATAAACATTCGGAATTATTTCATCCATCCATTAATTTTCAAAATAATCTTACTCATCTCACCATATGAAATGTAACTTACTTCACCGAGTATTATTTATTTATTTTTATTGTGATTACTTATGGAGTATATTGTGAATAAATTGGGAACAGGAAGTGAACAAAAGTTTTAGCAACTGTTATGCAAAAGAAAAGGGGTAGGATTAAATGAGCTCTGCTTCTTCCTACTCCTTTTCGAACATGTTGAAAAGAGAAACTGGAAATTGTGATGTATCATGTTGTATGCTTGCATGTTCGAAATTAACTCAAACTGTGTTACAAAAAAGATCAATTAGAATGATACATAATGTTGGACATAAAGAACATACAAACCCTTTATTTATTAAATCACAATTATTGAAATCCAACGATTTGGTGCATTTGCAAACAGCTAAAATTATGTACGAAGCAAACTATAACCTGCTACCCAATAATGTACAATTCTTATCAACAAAAGAGGAGAAATATAATCTTAGAGGAAAATCTAATTTAAAACATTTGTATGCTCGTACAACACTTAAAACCTTTAGTATATCAGTATGTGAAATTAAATTATCAACCAAAGAACTCAAACAAAGCACCAATATGATTCAGTTTAAGAGACTACAAGTGTTCGCAAAGTACACAGAACAAGAATTATGATGAACATCTTGAACCCTTTTTTTCTTGTTATTGAGACAGATTATTTATGTATTTAATATTTGTATGCTTAATAAATAAATGATATACCATAGTATTTATTTGTTCACCGTTCTGTTACAGAGAACAAGGAAATTGAATAAAATTGCTATGGTATGAAAAGGGGTAGGATTAAATAAGCTCTGCTTCTTCCTACTCCTTTCGAACGTGCTGTAATGAAACAACTGGAATTGTGTGATGCATTACATTGCATCGTATGCATGTTCATAATATTCGAAATGAACTGAACTGAACAGTATATGCTGAATCCATGGATAATACTAAGTTGCAGTATTTCCCATGTGCATTATTACACAAGTTGCACACCTTTTTTATATGTACGTCAGTGAGATCAAGCTGCATCACTGGCAGTGGTGTAGAGACACATGTCCAAGTACTGTGAATAGTATGTCTTACTTACCCTGATGAGAGGGAAGCTGTGGAGTCTTTTGTAGTCGGCTTCTTCTTTCTTTCCCTCACCTGTTCCTGCCATTCCGTCCCCTGCAAATGCATGTAATTAACCTCCATAATGTACACTTGTTAAGAAGCAGGGGGAGCTACCAAGTACACTTAGCAACACTGTGCAACAACACATTATGTACACTTGTTAAAAAGCAGGGGGAGCTACCAAGTGCACTTAGCAACAACACATTATGTACACTTGTTGAAAAGCAGGGGGAGCTACCAAGTGCACTTAGCAACACTGTGCAACAACACATTATGTACACTTGTTAAAAAGCAGGGGGAGCTACCAAGTGCACTTAGCAACACTGAGCAACAACACATTCTGTACACTTGTTAAAAAGCAGGGGGAGCTACCAAGTGCACTTAGCAACACTGAGCAACAACACATTATGTACACTTGTTAAAAAGCAGGGGGAGCTACCAAGTGCACTTAGCAACACTGTGCAACAACACATTATGTACACTTGTTAAAAAGCAGGGGGAGCTACCAAGTGCACTTAGCAACAACACATTATGTACACTTGTTGAAAAGCAGGGGGAGCTACCAAGTGCACTTAGCAACACTGTGCAACAACACATTATGTACACTTGTTAAAAAGCAGGGGGAGCTACCAAGTGCACTTAGCAACAACACATTATGTACACTTGTTAAAAAGCAGGGGGAGCTACCAAGTGCACTTAGCAACACTGAGCAACAACACATTAGGTACACTTGTTAAAAAGCAGGGGGAGCTACCAAGTGCACTTACCAACACTGAGCAACAACACATTCTGTACACTTGTTAAAAAGCAGGGGGAGCTACCAAGTGCACTTAGCAACACTGAGCAACAACACATTATGTACACTTGTTAAAAAGCAGGGGGAGCTACCAAGTGCACTTAGCAACACTGAGCAACAACACATTATGTACACTTGTTAAAAAGCAGGGGGAGCTACCAAGTGCACTTAGCAACACTGAGCAACAACACATTAGGTACACTTGTTAAAAAGCAGGGGGAGCTACCAAGTGCACTTACCAACACTGAGCAACAACACATTCTGTAAACTTGTTAAAAAGCAGAGGGAGCTACCAAGTGCACTTAGCAACACTGAGCAACAACACATTATGTACACTTGTTAAAAAGCAGGGGGAGCTACCAAGTGCACTTAGCAACACTGTGCAACAACACATTATGTACACTTGTTAAAAAGCAGGGGGAGCTATGAAGTGCACTTAGCAACAACACATTATGTACACTTGTTAAAAAGCAGGGGGAGCTACCAAGTGCACTTACCAACACTGAGCAACAACACATTCTGTACACTTGTTAAAAAGCAGGGGGGGCTACCAAGTGCACTTAGCAACACTGTGCAACAACACATTATGTACACTTGTTAAAAAGCAGGGGGAGCTACCAAGTGCACTTAGCAACAACACATTATGTACACTTGTTAAAAAGCAGGGGGAGCTACCAAGTGCACTTAGCAACACTGAGCAACAACACATTATGTACACTTGTTAAAAAGCAGGGGGATCTACCAAGTGCACTTAGCAACAACACATTATATACACTTGTTAAAAAGCAGGGGGAGCTACCAAGTGTGCACTTAGCAACACTGAGCAACAACACATTATGTACACTTGTTAAAAAGCAGGGGGAGCTACCAAGTGCACTTAGCAACAGTGAGCAACAACACATTATGTACACTTGTTAAAAAGCAGGGGGAGCTACCAAGTGCACTTAGCAACACTGAGCAACAACACATTATGTACACTTGTTAAAAAGCAGGGGGAGCTACCAAGTGCACTTAGCAACACTGAGCAACAACACATTATGTACACTTGTTAAAAAGCAGAGGGAGCTACCAAGTGCACTTAGCAACAACACATTATGTACACTTGTTAAAAAGCAGGGGGAGCTACCAAGTGCACTTAGCAACACTGAGCAACAACACATTATGTACACTTGTTAAAAAGCAGATGAGCTACCAAGTGCACTTAGCAACAACACATTATGTACACTTGTTAAAAAGCAGGGGGAGCTACCAAGTGCACTTAGCAACACTGTGCAACAACACATTATGTACACTTGTTAAAAAGCAGGGGGAACTACATAGTGCACTTAGCAACAACACATTATGTACACTTGTTAAAAAGCAGGGGGAGCTACCAAGTGCACTTAGCAACACTGTGCAACAACACATTATGTACACTTGTTAAAAAGCAGGGGGAACTACCTAGTGCACTTAGCAACAACACATTATGTACACTTGTTAAAAAGCAGGGGGAGCTGCAAGTGCACTTAGCAACACTGAGCAACAACACACCTGAGCGAGTAAACTACCTAGCTAGCCATATCAAGACATGTATACAGTACTATGTAGAAAGAAAATGCATTATTTCTACACAACTAGCAAGTTTATATGTTTAAAATATATAACATGTGTTATTATGATAAACAACCAGTTTGTAAACAAGAGGAGTTAACTGGCTAAACAGCATTTACAAGCTACCCAGCTAGCTTAGCTTGTAGCTCCATTGCGAACAGCTGACGCTTTCTCTCGCTTTGGCAGACGCTCAGTGGCGGCTCTCGGCTTGATAAGTTCGGGTAAAAACTGCCAGGTAACACCGGCGTGACTTACTTAAGAGCCGTTTGGACTCAAGTCCCGACTGTTTTCAGTCCCAGGGTCGGTTGTTAGGGTGACATTTTAAACAGAGCGACACATAGTGGAGGAAGTCCCGCCCACTGTGGAAACACCATGCTGCTATTGGCTCTTGTCTTGTCAATCAGCAACTCAGTGTATTCTTCGAAACAATGTGTTGTATTATTATTCAAATCAGCAACTCAGCGTTTACTTTAAAACAATTTGTTGTATTATTATAAAATATATATTTTGTCAATGTGACTGATCCGTATATTTTCATCATATAGTGTATATATTTTTGTTCATCATCATTGTGTTTGTGTTAGTTGCAACAGTGTATTATACTAGTAGAAGTATTTTATATTTTGTATAGTCTTTAATGTGCTTTTTAGAATTATAGTTGATGAATATTTTAGATAATGTAATTTATATTTTTGTTATATTATTTTTGAAAATTGTCATTTTATATGTGTTAACATTATTATCAATATTGTTTTCTAGTTTGTCATTTTGCATTAGAGTGTATATATGTTTAGAAGTATTATCATTTTTTGTTTGGTAAAAAAAAAGTCTCTAACATACGAATAATTTAGATCTATTTTAGTATTAATATTGTCATATGAGGAAAACGTGTACATTATTGTTACAAGAAATTAGGTTGCATGTAAAAAAAACAGGAAATAAAGGGAAACATAGTGCAATACAAGAAAACAATTATATAAAATTATGCTGATTTTTTCAATATTTAAGTTGGAATATTATGAAATTTGTGTTACAACATTAGGTTGCTTGTAAAAAAAAATCCCTACAATTGACCAATAAATGGTAACACCGGATAAAGTTTTTCAACTTGTTTAAGTTGGGGTCCACGTTTATCAATTCACGGTAAAGGCTATTCATGGATGGCTACCAAAAGCGCCTTATTGCAGTGAAACTTGCCAAGGAACATGTAACCAAATATTAACATTGCTGTATGTATACAGCAGATTTGGTCACATTTTCAGTAGACCCATAATAAATTCATAAAAGAACCAAACTTCATGAATGTTTTTTGTGACCAACAAGTATGTGCTCCAATCACTCTATCACAAAAAAATAAGAGTTGTAGAAAGTATTGGAAACTCAAGACAGCCATGACATTATGTTCTTTACAAGTGTATGTAAACTTTTTTTCACGACTGTACATATATTGTCCTATTTAATAGTCTATAGTGACTTGCCTATGTGCAATAATACAATGCAATTTATTTCATTCATGTTTTTAAAAAATGTACACCAGAATAAACAACCATACCTGCATTTAATTTAACTCATCATAACACTTTATCTCTTTTGCTAAATGTGACCAATATTTGCAGGAATATACTTTTATTTATGCTGTTTTTTGTAATTCTATAATTTGTTGTAATTTATTTACGGTATTTTTAGTAGATTTTTTTTAAATTAATGCATTATTTTGTTCATCTTTACACATTGTTTAATAATAATACTTCTATTTATTTTCACATTACTATGATTTTCATGTGTTGAAATGCCGTTGCTACCACTATCCGACTGAAACATCCCCGTTACCGAATGTGACCAACCTTGTGCAGGAAACATCTGGATGGAATCCCCAGGTGGATCTATTCTGACCCAGAATTCCAGTGGAAGCTCTAAAATTCATCAATCTTGCTAGTGCAGCCTCTCGGTCTCACACTCCCGCTCTGTATTCACTTTAATCTGAACAAGTCCTCCCTTCTGTGAGTGGATTAGAGTGGATTATCAATCCATGGACAGGCAGGCAAACAGATCCCATAATGATGATATTCTTCATCTCACGTCTGGGCTCTCTCACGTCTGGGCTCTACGTCTGAAACTTTTGTGATGCAACCGAAAGGTCAACTATAGTATACATGCACAGTGTGTGTTATAATCAGTAGGATAATTGCACAGCATTAGCACACTATGCCATGATGGAGTTCATCGAGGTCAATCCAAATGACCCAGTTTGTTTGCAACATAAATCAAAGAGCAAGGCTGACAACCAATAGTTTATGGTAGATATTAGGGGTGTAGCGGTTGTTGTAGATGTCGAGGTATTACTGTTTCAAAGTCTTCACAATAATGCTGTGACGCGTGACGGTATCAAACAAAAACTCGGTGTGTAGTTTTTTTCTGGCGCTTAAGCGTTGGCCATGTCTTAAAATTGACTACATCTCCCAGAATCCTCTGCGCAGCACAGGGCTGACAAGGTGGGGGATGTTGAACGCCGTAAGCAGGAGGTGAAGTTTGTTCGTTGTGGATGAGAGGAATTGTTTATTTGGACATTTCCTGGAAAAAAAATCATCAAAATCAATCCATAACTGTTGGATTTATGTTGCACACGAACACAAAAACCCTGGCGCAAACAACCTCTTTGGCCGAGGTAAGAAAGTGGAAGCAGCAGACCACTCGATGATGTAAACATAGGGACACACGGAAGTGATCACGGCGCCGCTATTAATAGTTTGTCTGCGTAGCGCTTTTAATAATAATACCACTAATACTTGGTTAATATTCAAATCACAAAATGTAAAGAAGTATTGTTGATGCTTTTTTGAATGGTTATTTATCAGATTTTATGGGCGGAATAGAGGAGCTCCCATTGGCTCCACTGTAAAAGTCTGCTTGCAGCCTAGCCAATAGGAGGTCCACAGTTCCTCCCATAAAATCCGCTAACCATTCAAAAAGTGCCAACAATACCTTATTTACATTTCGTGACTTTAATATTAACCAAGTATTAGTGATATTGTTATTGTCAGCGCTAATGCAGACAAACTATTTATAACGGCGAAGTGATCACTTCCGTGTGCCGCTATGTTTACATCATCGAGTGGTCTGCTGCTTCCTCGCTGCTTGTAAGTTTATTGTAGATCATAAATCATGCCTCTCACATGAAAAGTAGATGGCTGAGTATGTAATCCGACAAGTTGGTACACTTTGACAGCCATTTAGGACCTGAAAATGACGAGAACGACACGAAAAGTTAGTTCCCCCCTCAACCCCACCCCGTTTCTTCACGAGGATGATGAGACATTCTTCATCTAAATGGGAATATATGAACATCCTAGCAGTCGGCATCCTACTGACAGCAGACCTTGTATAGTAAGTGATGTTTTATGTTTGTTGGCTCTCATAAAGTCTGCAGTGAGCAGAAATCAGTGATGAAGAAGAAAATCAAACATGATGCGTTTTTTAAATTAATGCGCCGCGTATGCTTAAAATGATCAGAATACATAAATATGAATTGTTATTATAAATGTTTCTGTAACTACATTACATATATACTTACATATTGTATTTAATACCCTAATGGAGGTGTTTGGATATTTTTAGGGGCTCTATAGGCAGAATTAAACGGCTCCAAAGCGGACGTTTGATCGAATTTATTTGATATTTAGAAAGGATTTTTTTTTTAAATCCATCCATCGGCATGTCTTTCATGATTGTGAACGATTCCAAAAAAAAGTTTAGTTCCCCATTAAGTCTCATTTTTGGCAGTAACATGTTTATGTAATTAAGGTGTTGCTGTATCAGATGCCAATAGTAGTCATTTGTTCAAGTTTTTTAGTGTTCTTCAAGGTTTGATTTTAGGTCCTGATTTTTTATCATTTGGGGTATTAGTGGCTTGCGAGTTTAGTCCCAAAAACTTTCAGTTCAAAAGCAGATTCTTAAAACCACCATTTTTGTTGTTGTTGCAGAAGGTCCTTAATAACAGCAGATTGCTCCTTGACAAAGTAGACCTCGATCAAAGTTCGGTAACACTTTAGTATGGGTAACATATTCACCATTAATTAGTTGCTTATTAACATGCAAATTAGTAACATATTGGCTCTTAATTAGTCATTATTAAGTACTTATTAACAGTGTTGGGACTAACGCGTTACAAACTAATAACTAGTAATCTAACGCGTTATTTTTTATATTCAGTAACTCAGTTACCGTTACTACATGATGCGTTACTGCGTTATTTTACGTTATTTTTTATGTAGTATCGGCTAGAAACAGAAGATCTGAGTGTGTTTTATTGAAGCGCTGCGGTGTCGTTCTTCTGTGTCACAAGGAAAAGAAGAGGCGTGCTTTGTGTGGGTGGGGGTGTGGGGGGTGTGGGGGGGCTCCCAGACCGTAGTTGAGGGTCGCAGGGGAAACGTTCCTCCAGGGCCTATGTACTTTGAGGCTAACAACCCTCACTTTACCCGGAAGTGGGTCTTTACAGCTGAGGGTGAATGACGAGGTCGGCGGTTTGTTGCAACTTTGTGACTTTATTGGACGCAGCCATCCACCAAGCTAGAGCACCTGCACGCACTCACTGTGACGTTCCCTCACCTCTCTCGCCCACTCACTCACTGACGTCACTCACCTCACATGCTGTCATATCTTAAAGGGCCACACACACACACACACACACACACACACACACACACACATACGCTACTTTCATAACACCTAAGAAGACATCATGGCGAAGCCAGAAGTCGAGTTTCTTAACATGGAGACATTCTCAATACTTTTCTTTTGTCGAGCACAAAGAAAATAACATTTTAGTTAAATGTAAGTTGTGTCTTGGATCAAAGATCCTATCTACTTAAAGTTAAAGTTAAAGTGCCATTATGTTGCAGCTATTTAAAATAGTTTTGTCAATTTATTCTGGCCTGAAATAAATTGGCCCTTTCAAACATATCTTTGTCTCTGTGTGTTGTATGTAGACCACATTGCTTTCTGAGTTCAGTGAGGAAAATGCATGTCAAGTTGATCAACAGATTGTATTTTTCTCCAGTGCAATAACAGTACTGAAATGAAGGCTAAAAAGGCATTAATGGGAGCCTTAAAAAAAAAAGAAGAAGTAACTAAATAGTTACTTTTCACAGTAACCCATTACTTTTTGGTGTAAGTAATTGAGTTAGTAACTGAGTTACTTTTGAAATAAAGTAACTAGTTACTGGTTTTCAGTAACTAACCCAACACTGCTTATTAATGCCTTATTCTGCATGGCCTTATTATACAAGCAGTAAGCCATTAACTAAGAGTCTTCCCTCCATGACCTCAGAATTATTGCTTATTAGTAACCCTATCCCTATAATCCTAACCCTTATATGTTCCCCTAGTGTCCAAATAACTCTAAATTAAGTATTTGTTACTTTAATAAGCAACTAATTAATGGTGAATATGTACCCCATACTAAAGTGTTACCCAAAGTTCTACTGTAAAGGACACTGATCATCCAGAATATACAAAATAGGACTAAATAAAGAAGGGAGAAGTCCGGTGTCCCGGTCCTTTGCTTTTTTGAAATGTGGCCCCAAAACTATTTACTGTTGCTGAACATCCCTGCTCTTGGGAACTGTTCGAACATTGCTCCAAAGTCCCTTTTGAGAGAGGACGACTTTGAATGCTTGCAGACTTGTGTGGGTTGAGGTGACACAAGAAAGTGTATGATACAATATTCAGTGTGTTTGTTTGTGAACAGCAGCACTAAGATGGAAAGGTCAAACAGAAGCTTTGGTAACGTCAGGCTGCATTGAGGAGAGCCAATTAGCGAGCATCTATTATTCATGAGTGGCGGATGTATACCCCCATGTGACAAACAGGGGAGGGCAAACAATGTTGTCTTCTTATATTTCCTTCCATTGTGTGTAATGTTGCTTTATCTGCCACAACGCCACGTGCAAATAAATGCACGTGGCGTTGTATCAATTACAACCCATTCTTAATTTCTGTTTGCCCTTGCAGCTTTTATCCAAGAGAGAGAAATCTACTTCTAGTTTGCAATGCGGAGCATCTTTTGTTGCGCTTTAATTAATGCAATAAGCGCTGTGGGATTGCTCTCCCTCCCAAGTGCATCTGTATTTATGCGGATCATTATCTCTCAGCTTGTTTTGCTTGCACTTTGTGAGTCTTCTGCGTCCATCTGTTAGACACTATGCAAAAAAGCCAAATTAAAAACATGTATTTTTGGTGTTGCCGTCCATCTGGTTTGTCGAGGCTGGCTATATTAAATATATCCTCGGTGACAAGGAGGCCGAGAAAACAGGAGGAGGAAAGTTACACGTCTCAACGACGCCAGGAAATGTAGCGTGTGAGGCGGATAAGTGAATCATACCCGTCTTTGCATCAGTGACCACATAGCACGACAATGTCATCGTCATCATCATATGCAGTTTTATTTACGTTCATCCACCGATTTCACAAGAGCAATTGCATTAAAAAGGTGCAAAAAAAGACAACACTTAGAAGAACACGGGTAGAAGAAAACAATATATATTTTTAAGACTACCATTGAGGGCGTTTGAAGCCCAAACAGGCACTTGAAAAAACACAAAAAGAATGTGGGGATCATGGTACCAACGAGTATTACACAGCAGCACACACGCAAAAAAAATTGCAATGTTCCCGAGAACAAGGTTGAAATATTCCTTGTTTTATGACAGTCAGATTTTTGTTTTAAAAAATTGCAGGAAAAAAAGTTGGTCAAAAAGAAAAAAAATGTAAACTTTTTGGACGGGATATTATTTTAAGAATTTATTTATTTTAAGAATGTTATTTTACATTTTCTTGTTTTAAGATTATGTTACAAGAATAAATTGATAAGTAAAAAAAAACAAATCATAAAATTCAGGGGGGAAACAAAATGCTACTCATACAGCAATTTTTTTTTAAAAGTACAATTTAAAAAATATTAACAGTACTAGATAATTAGACAAAGTATAGAAAAAATTATAAAGTTATATATTTTTTAAACCTCAAAATATAAAAAAAATAAATTGTAACATTATGCAAATAATGCTATTAGTTTCTTAGTAAAATTATAATAAGAATTAGGCTTCATGTAAAAATAAGACCATGAAATAAAGGGAAAAAGTAGCATCACATAAAAAAATTGTAACATGACTATGCAGAGTTATTGTCATTGAAATTGTAATATTATATTGGCTCCAGCAAGAAGTTGCAAGAAGAAAACAAGTCGTAAATATACAAAGAAAAAGTATAATTCGGATTTGTCAATACTTGACATTAACTAAACATTTTTCATGCAATACATTTTTTTCGTTGCATATATTACAGAGTAATATTTTGACAGTATTCTCGTGTTTTTTGGGGGTTTTTCCAGTGTGGCCAAACACTCCTTGGTATCATGTAACGAGGTAAAGAAAGCATTTAGCGCAAAGTACACTTGACTACCGGTACACAGTGTTTTGTGTTGTTGTTCAGCTGGACAAAATAGGGATGAATCACTTTTCGTACATGTTCTTCTCATAAATCAAAAAATGTCCATGACGGAAAACAAAAACAAAATGGCTCCAGTCTTGTTGGAGACAACCACAGGATGTTAATAACAACGCGCTAACTAGCTTGCAGTTCAACTCCTGCTAAAATACGGAGTAAAACAAGAACGTTTTCCAAGCACAATGAAGATGAATTTCAATGTCATAGTGTGCCTTGGTGCTAATGCTGCTAGCTTGGCTTAGCACCTATGCTGAAACTACAATTCAAACTAGGGATGTGTCCGATAATAGCTTTTTGCCGATATCCGATATTGTCCAACTCTTTAATTACCGATACCGATATCAACCGATACCGATATATACAGTCATGGAATTAACACATTACTATGCCTAATTTGGACAACCAGGTATGGTGAAGATAAGGTCCTTTTTTAAAATATTAATAAAATAAAATAAGATAAATAATTAAAAACATTTTCTTGAATAAAAAAAGAAAGTAAAACAATATAAAAACAGTTACATAGAAACTAGTAATTAATGAAAATGAGTAAAATTAACTGTTAAAGGTTAGTACTATTAGTGGACCAGCAGCACGCACAATCATGTGTGCTTACGGACTGTATCCCTTGCAGACTGTATTGATATATATTGATATATAATGTAGGAACCAGAATATTAACAACAGAAAGAAACAACCCTTTTGTGTGAATGACGGTAAATGGGGGAGGGAGGTTTTTTGGGTTGGTGCACTAATTGTAAGTGTATCTTGTGTTTTTGTATGTTGATTTAATAAATAAATAAATAAATAAACGATACCGATAATTTAAAAAAAACGATACCGATAATTTCCGATATTACATTTTAAAGCATTTATCGGACATCTCTAATTCAAACACCAATGTACATTAGTACAAAATGCTAATGAATTACAGACTACGTATAATCTTTCCAAAAGAAGATAATCTCACATTTATTTGCCACATGAGTTACTTATTAAATATAAATATAAACGAAAAATGGCGACTTCAACACATTTGTATTGATTCACAGTTAATTGTGAAAGTGTTGAATAAATACATAAATATTACAGTTGGTCTTCATACTGTTGGTTGGATGGAATAAGTGATTTCTCATGTATTTCATTGACTTTGGCAAATGGACACTTACGCTGAGAACATACCTTTTACATGCAAATACACACATTCTGGTTTTAGCCAAGACACGATTTAATTTCATAGAGGTTTTTTGCGGTGTACAGTATGACATTAAGTGTTTATTTTAAACTCGGTTATTTCTCTACACGAAGCTTTTTGCAGGTCTACAAATTGTGTTAGCAAGGCTACATGACACAATAATACACCTTTACTGTATTATAGCCAACGACGGGAGCAACTTTTTCCATATAAAAGCTACAAGTACGCAGAACTGAACATTTTTTTTTCTCCAGAGAACACCTCAGCAGTTTCAGCACAAGCTACTGTACAATAAAGTGAATTAAGAACCTTGCTGTTCCTTAGCTTTACCTGCTAAGTCCCGACGAGTCCGGTATGGTTTAGTCGCCCCCGTTGACATCCACAAGGTTGCTGCTTCCACTAACCTCAGTCTTACTGCAGAACTAAATACAGCGACACGAAAAACTCGAAAGAACCGAATAGCTCCATCACGTTAGTGTGGTAATCCCCCCCCCGAAAAACACTTTATGCATGACTTAAACATGCCAGACTGTCTCACTGTTTAGGGCCCGCGGGGTTGGATCTCTGAGCAGCGTGGCACGGGTCTAAGGACTCCTTGGTGGCCCCGCCGTAGACGTCGACGTCCAGGTCGGTCCAGGGGGCGATGTTGCCGAGTACGGAGGAGCTGCACTCGGCCACGGCGGCCACTTCGGCGGGCTTCAAAACACGGTCCCACAGGTTGAACTGGGAGAGCTCCCCCACCAGGGCTTGGGAGGCGTCGAAACGTCCGCCCAGGGTGTCCTGTGATCGGGGAAAAAATTATAAACGTTATCATATTTTACACACACACACTGATCCCCGGGGTACTTCCGTCACTTTTTGGAAGTAGGGCGGTCGACCGACTAAACCGGGGGTCAGCAACCCATGGCTCTAGAGCCGCCCTAGTGGCTCCTTGGACCTCTTTCAGAGATGTGTGAAAATTGAAAAAGATGAAGAAAAAAATATATTTTTGTTTTAATATATTTTCTGTAGGAGAAGAAACATGACACAAACCTTCCTAATTGTTAGAAATCCCACTGTTTACATTACATGCTTCACTGAGGAGAGTATTTGGCAAGCACCGTTTTGTCCTTCAGCGATCCTTGAACTCATCGTAGTTTGTTTACATGTACAAATTTCTCCGATGCTTCCACAGAAAGACGTGTTTTATGCCACTCCTTTTTCTCATTTTGTCCACAAAACGTTTTATGCTGTGCGTGAATGCACAAAGGTGAGCTTTGTTGATTTTATTGATTTGCTGGAGTGCTAATCAGGCATATTTGGTCAATCCATGACTGCAAGCTAATCGATGCTTACATGCTATTTAGGCTAGCTGTATGTACACATTGCATCACTATGCCTCGTTTGTGGGTATATTTGAGCTCATTTAATTTCCTTTACTTATGTCCTCTGTGTATTTGATTTATATTACGATATGCGAAATGTTTACCTTAGCTAAAGCTAAATATTACTCAAATCTCATCCACCTCAACAAAAATGATCCTAAATTTTTGTTTAGTACAGTAGCATCGCTAACCCAACAAGGGACTCCTCCCAGTAGCTCCACCCACTCGGCAGATGACTTTATGAATTTCTTATTGACATGCTGCCGCTAGGCGACATCATACGCAAATACGGTGTTAGCTTTCACTGTTATGCTGATGACACCCAACTCTACATGCCCCTAAAGCTGACCAAACACGCCGGATTGTAGTCAGCTGGAGGCGTGTCTTAATTAAATTAAACAATGGATGTCCGCTAGAGATGCGCAGATAGGCAATTATTTCATCCGCAACCGCATCAGAAAGTCGTCAACCATCCGCCATCCATCCGATGTAACATTTGATCAGAACCGCACCCGCCCGTTGTTATATATCTAATATAGACGATGCAAGGCATTAGTGAGGTTATAAAGCTTTTGCCTGTTAAAGAAAGGAGACTGATTTAATGCAGCACAGACATTCGCGTGCCACGCTGTCACGACCCAGACGCACACCAGTGCGCAATCATATGGGAGCCGCGCTGAGCGCACCTCCAAGCGCGTCTCGCTGCCGGCGACGGCCGGGTATGGGCCCAACGCTCCAGCGCCATCCATTTTCAGGGCTAGTTGATTCGGCAGGTTGGTTGTTACACACTCCTTAGCGGGTTCCGACGTCCATGGCCACCGTCCTGCTGTCTATATCAACCAGGGTGAGCCCCACCCCTTTCGTGAGCGCACTGCGCGCGGAGTGACCCCTGTTACGCGCCCCCGGCAACAGGGGTGGCGGGCAGGTAAGCTGCGCGGGCGGAGCGCGCGGAGTGACCCCTGTTACGAGCCCCCGGCCACGGGGGTGACGGGCAGGTAAGCTGCTTACCTGCTGCGCGTGACGCCGGCCGCGGCGAAGGCGGACGAGGCGGGGTGTCGGTGCGGTGGGCGCGGTGGTGACCCTGGACGTGCGTCGGGCCCTTCTCGCGGATCGCCTCAGCTACGGCTCCCGGTGGGGCCCTCTCGGGGGAAGGGGCCTCGGTCCCGGACCCCGGCGAGGCGTCGGGGGCCTTCTCCGCTCCGTAAAAGTGTCCATCTCTTTTTTTTTTTTTCTTCTTTTGTGGCATATGCAGCAGGTGCCTGCTCGTTTTTCGTATGTGGGTAACAACATTTAACTATGTATATATATTTCCGAATTGGTTTAACTGTCACCGGCCTGAATCTATTTAAAATCTAATTTTTTTTTATTTCAACCGCCCGACCCGACCCGCGGATAAAATCGAATTTTTTTAAATTTCATCCGCCCGATCCGCGGATAATCCGCGGACTCCGCGGTTGTGCCCGCAAACCGCGCATCTCTAATGTCCGCTAACTTTTTGCAACTCAACACTAAGAAAACGGAAATGCTGATTATCGGTCCTGCTCAACACCGACACCTATTTAATAATACCACATTTGACAACCAAACAATTACACAAAGCGACTCGGTAAAGAATCTGGGTATTATCTTCGACCCAACTCTCTCGTTTGAGTCACACATTAAGAGTGTTACTAAAACGGCCTTCTTTCATCTCCGTAATATCGCTAAAATTTGTTCCATTTTGTCCACTAGCGACGCTGAGATTATTATTCATGCGTTCGTTACGTCTCGTCTCGATTACAGTAACGTATTATTTTCGGGTCTCCCTATGTCTAGCATTAAAAGATTACAGTTGGTACAAAATGCGGCTGCTAGACTTTTGAGAAGAACAAGAACGTTTGATCATATTACGCCTATACTGGCTCACCTGCACTGGCTTCCTGTGCACTTAAGATGTGACTTTAAGGTTTTACTACTTACGTATAAAATACTACTCGGTCTAGCTCCAGCCTATCTTACCGATTGTATTGTACCATATGTCCCGGCAAGAAACCTGCATTCAAAGAACTCCGGCTTATTAGTGATTCCCAGAGCCCAAAAAAAGTGTGTTCTGTACCGAGGATGTCGTTGTGGCTTGTGCAGCCCTTTGAGACTTTTGTGATTTAGGGCTATATAAATAAACAATGATTGATTGATTGATTGATATTTGCATGTCTCATGACACATTATCTGTATGTAATATTGGCTGCATTTCTCCTAGTTGTTTGTGTGTTGTGTTGTTCCAGACCACAGCAAACGTTACCTAACTCGCAAAGATTGTAATACATCCATTAGAAGAAGACAGCCTGCCGTTTCCTTTAACTTGGACACACGCATTTGTACCTTTGGCCATTCTGAGCCAGTAATTTCCAGAAGTGAGAAGCGTCCATGTTACTAATGATTTCCAATGTTGCAAAAATTAAAATTAAAATATAACATTTCTGTCAACCATGATTTTCGTCAGCCTTTGATAGTAGGTTTATTTAACTAATATAGACACGTATATCATGTGTTGCCTTCATTATAACACTTATATAAAGCTTTTAAATTTTTTGCGCCTCCAGACAGATTTTTATTTTTATTTTTGGTCCAATATGGCTCTTTCAACATATTGGGTTGCCGACCCCTGGACTAAACTAAGAAATAATTATCCAAGAGGAGAGGGTAGCAAGAAAACAATTACGTGTCTTCAGGTTTTACTACTGGGCTGTTGGTAAGGGGACAAATATCATACAAGAGGGTACTGTGGGCATCAAGAAAGAGTGCAGCAGCCAAGCAGAGACTGTGGAGTATAATAATGCTGCATCCAGCAATAGCTAAGACTAGCATTGTTAGTGTTGTATGCTCAAATATCACATTTACAATTGTAACGAAGAGGAGACTTAGGGCAGAAAGAAAATGGACCATTGTAGCAAAATGGAGACAGTGGAGAATAATCCTGCAGTGTCAACATGGACAGCTAAAATTAGCATGTGTTTATTTTTGTCACCTCTACATTTACAATAATCTGCTCGGTCAATGCTGCAAAAGTGGACCGTTTATCCGAAAAGAGACTGAGGGCAGCAGGACAATGGTCCACCACGGCCGAGTAGACACTCTGGACAATTGTATGTTGATGGCTGCTTCTGTTCATGGGAATGTTTGCCAAGAACTTCCTTGCAAAGTAATTGAAAGAACACAAGTAGATGAGAACTTCCATGGCTCCAACATTTTATGGGGCTTTTAAAAATGAGATTGGATGGCAGTGATGTTTATTTAGGGAAAATCATTTTTTATAAATATAAAAAATATACCGTATTTTTCGGAGTATAAGTCGCACCGGAGTATAAGTCGCACCTGCCGAAAATGCATAATAAAGAAGGAAAAAAACATATATAAATCTCACTGGAGCCCGGCCAAACTATGAAAAAAACTGCGACTTATAGTCCGAAAAATACGGTAATGTAAAATATAATGTAAAATATATATACATATATATATATATATATGTGTGTGTGTATATATATATATACATATATATATATATATATATATATATATATATATATATATATATATACACACACATATATATATATATATATATATATATATATATATATATATATATATACACACACATATATATATATATATATATATATATATATATATATATATATATATATATATGTGTATGTGTATGTGTATGTGTATGTATATGTATATGTGTATGTATATATATATGTGTATGTATATGTATATATATATATATATATATATATATATATATATATATATATATATATATATAAAATACTTCCCAAGTTCAAGACAGGGCAAATCTGCAATCTTCACATAACAAAAAGGGGATAATTGAGCATGTTAGAAAATGCCATGCAAGCCACACAATGACAATCACTGATCCCAACACTTTTACTCTAGTTGATAGGAATATTAATAATCGGATGTGACGCATTAAGGCTGAAGTGTGTGACTGGTGGGGGGAAAAGAGAGCGTGTGACTATTTGGCTAAGTTTGAACATGACAAGACCGTTAGGGGAGCAGCTATCGATTTTTATTTTTTTTTTAGTAATCGAGTAATTACTTTGTTCAATTAATCGGAAAACACACTGTAAAGCCACATTGCGTATTTTAGGGAAAATAGGGGTTTTGTCTGGATATTTTTAGTTTTTATTACTTACACTCGAACAAATAATCGAAGCGACAGAAGATTAATCGAAGCATTTTCTCTTAATTTAATTGATTCATCGTTGCGGCCCTAGAGACAAAAAAAAGGGTTCCTACCTGCTGAAACATCACATACATTCAGGGTCACTGAGAAGAAAGGTTGCCATCTTTGGGTAATTTTGATAAAAACTTCTCCTCTCCACTTTGGTAAGTCCTGTTTTAGCTTTATAAAATGCTCTTATCGTCGGTCTTCCGAAATTAAGTCTGCTCATGTGCAGTAGCATGGAATAGTCCATTGAGTGAGGAGGACAAGCCTTTTAATGTATTTTCAAGCGCAAGAATTAAGACAAAAAATTTTGGATTTTTTTTTTTGTTAAACAGCGTGGCACAGTTGGGAGAGTGGCCGTGCCAGCAACCTGAGGGTTCCTGGTTCAATCCCCACCTTCTACCAACCTCGTCACGTCCGTTGTGTCCTTGAGCAAGACACTTCACCCTTGCTCCTGATGGGTCGTGGTTAGGGCCTTGCATGGCAGCTCCCGCCATCAGTGTGTGAATGTGTGTGTGAATGGGTGAATGTGGAAATAGAGCTTTGAGTACCTTGAAGGTAGAAAAGCGCTATACAAGTATAACCCATTTACCATTTAAACAGAACTCAACTTTATTAATCGTTTTTTATGAGACATTTTGGGATCAATGGGAAATGTTTGCCCTAATGGTAAGTCCACCCCGGCAATGAGTGAGGTTTTTAGCTACCCAGAAAACTAAATCAAACTTCCTGTTGCTGCCCTGCTGCAGTTTGAAAACACTTTCTGGCTGCCATGTTGAAGAAATCGCAACCCGACACTAATTAGTCACGTAGCAGTCTCGCCAAACCGTAGGCTTTTCTTTTTTTACGTTCACAGTTTCCCCACACAAAGATGTCCTTGATCCTACCAACCATCGAGAAGATTGCACGTCTGTTTTCAGTAAATGTATGCAGCCAACAGACTTGAATAGAAGTAGGACAAAACAGGAATGTATCTTCTTGAATAGGTGAAGAGAGTCTGCTTACACAATAAATCGTTCGTCGGAGATGATTGATGTGCTCGCTGGTTCTTTGTTTACTTTAGAACAGACAGTTCTCGCAGCAGTTCATGCTAATTCAAAAAGACATCAATCTCTGTCCCAGCCTCGTCTCACCTGCTCCTGGCCCAGGATGAGCACTCCCCCCGGCTTGATCGGGTGCCAGGCGGCCAGGCCTTCACCCCTTCCCTTCATCTTGCCGCCCTGGTAGGCCTTCCACACGCCGTCCCTCAGGGTCCAGCTGACACAGATGTGCTGCCACTCGTCTTGAGGCAGAGACAACGGCAGCTGGGCCACCTGCCATGGACAGCATTAAAGGAGGTTAGCTTGGAAAGAAGTGAGACAAATGGGTGGGTTAGCCCTCAATTGCAGGCTGTCAGGTGTACTTGGGTGGGACAAACAGGGTGACACTACCTGCTCAGTGGCCTTCTGGTTAGAGTGTCCGCCCTGAGATCGGTTGGTTGTGAGTTCAAACCCCGGCCGAGTCATACCAAAGACTATAAAAATGGGACCCATTACCTCCCTGCTTGGCACTTATCACACATCAAGGGTTGGAATTGGGGGTTAAATCACCAAAATTATTCCCGAGCACAGCCACCGCTGCTGCTCACTGCTCTTCTCACCTCCCAGGGGGTGGAACAAGGGGATGGGTCAAATGCAGAGGTTTACTTCACCACACCTAGTGTGTGTGTGAGACTATCAGTGGTACTTTAACTAAATGGGGGTGAGGACTTAACACTGTGTGGGTTAGACAAACAGTGCAATCACCTGGCGGGAAGCGGGACAAAATTAGTGTTATTTGGGGACACCAGGTGGGACAAATGATTGCCATGCACTAACACACGGGTGTCAAACTCATTTTTAGCTCAGGGGCCGGACTATTAAAATCATGGCATTAAAACTAAAAAATAAAGACAACTTCAGATTGTTTTCTTTGTCTTACTTAGGCCAAAAATAGAACAAACACATTCTGAAAATATTACAATAAAAATATTGAAAAAAATACCGGCAGAGGTAAAGTTTAGATCCATGAAGGAAAGAATGAATGTTTATAACTGAATACATTTACATATGCATAAAAATGTGTTTTCTTTTGTTTTACTTTCTTTTTATGAATCAAGTAACATTTATGACAACCTTTTTCCAAAACACAATATAGAATGTGAGATATAACAGGATAACGCATACATTTATCATTTGTTTTCAAAATGGTTACAAAAAAGCGGGACCCCAAACATGTACTGTGGCATTCCATTTTTATGACTTGATGGGGTCCCTGGGATCCCATTTCGGACATTCCTAGCGCCAACACTGATGGAGTATTGGTGCGTGCAATACAGCAGCAGGCGGCTGTGGCCTGCGGGCCGGTTCTAATACTAATCAAATATCATCCCAGGGGCCATAAATAATTCATTCATTCATTACCAACCAAGGTGCGGGACAATCAGGGTATCCAGGGGTGTTAACGTGGAGGGGTGAGTGGAGATGTCATATGCATACTTGCCAACCCTCCCGATTTTTCCGGGAGACTCCCGTATTTCAGTGCCCCTCCCGAAAATCTCCCGGGGCAACCATTCTCCCGGATTTCTCCCGATTTTCACCCGGACAACAATATTAAGGGCGTGCCGTGATGGCACTGCCTTTAGCGTCCTCTACAACCTGTCGACGCGTCCCCTTTTTCACTATACAAACAGCGAGCCGGCCCAATCACATGTTGTATGCGGCTTCTGCATACACACGAAAGTGACTGCAGGACATACTTGATCAACAGCCATACAGGTCACACTGAGGGTGGCCGTATAAACAACTTTAACACTGTTACAAATATGCGCCACACTGTGAACCCACACCAAACAAGAATGACAAACACATTTCGGGAGAACATCTGCACCGTAACACAACAGAACAAATACCCAGAACCCCTTGCAGCACTAACTCTTCCGGGCTACAATATACACCCTCGCTACCACCAAACCCCGCCCCCCACAACCCCGGCCACCTCAACCCCGCCCCCCACACCTCAACCCCCCCAATCTCACGAATTCGAAAGTCTCAAGGTTGGCAAGTATGGTTATATGTAAGTTATAAAAACGACAACATAAATGTTGATATAAAATTGATAAACCTGTCAAAGTTCAAAAATAAAGTTGCTTGAATCAAATGAAAAATGTGACGACCTCGACCCCTTTCAAAAATACAAAATGGTTCGTTCCACCTGAATAGCAAAAAACCTAGCATAACACTTCACCTCATACCATCACTTTACACACAGACCCAACATTTTGAAATTATGATTAATAGAAATTCCGAAATGTGATTAATATATTTTTTTAATTAATCATTTGACAGACATAATGATACTGTAATGTTGATGTATTATTAGGAGTCATATTATCCACTGATGGTAAATCCTATGTGAATCAGCTAATCGCTACTTTACACTCTGAAGTAACGTACAACTTGACACATTTATTATAATCACATTTTAGTGACTAATGACAGGTTATGTGACTATTTGAAATCATTCTAGCCTATTTATAATGAATTTTGGCACCAATATACAGTACAGGACACACCTTCTCATTTCAATGCGTTTTCTTTATTTTCATGACTACATTGTCACTGAAGGCATCAAAACTATGACACCTGTGAAGTGAAAACCCTTTCAGGTGACTACCTCTTGAAGCTCATCGAGAGAATGCCAAGAGTGTGCAAAGCCATAATCAGAGCAAAAGGTGGCTATTTTGAAGAAACTAGAATATAAAACATGTTTTGTTATTTCACCTTTTTTTGTTAAGTACATAACTTCACATGTGTTCATTTATAGTTTTGATGCCTTCAGTGACAATCTACAATGTAAATAGTCATGAAAATAAAGAAAACCCATTGAATGAGAAGGTGTGTGCAAACTTTTGGCCTGGTTGTATATATCGTTTAAACAAAACCATATGTGTGAATGCTCCAAAGCATTCACACATTTGGTTTTCTACACCAAAATGCATCTATTTATTAAACCTCTTCAACTTCTTCTTCTTCTCCAGATTTTGGCGCGTTCTACCTTCCACATTTTTCACCCGATTCAAACCGTTCCAACTTCAAACTGTTCAGCCTATTCGGAATCGCGGGCTTTCCCTTGCCAATTTCCAAAAATTCCCAGATTTTCCAGAATTCCAGGTTTTCCGGGACATGTTTCCCATTCAAAATGAATTGGCCATTTTTCAACCTTTCACCATTTCCACATTTTTCAACCTATTCAAACTATTCCACCTTCAACACATTCCACCATCCTGGAAATTTAAAATATAATTTTTCCAAGTTCAAAAAAATTCCAGGATTTTCCAGAATTCCCAAAGCCCTATTTCCACCCTTTTTTCTGGCGACTACTCCTTCCACATTTGTCAACGCATTTCAACCATTCCACCGTCAAAACATTCCTCTTAATCATGACAAAAAACAAAGTTGTTTTTTGAACAGGAAAAATTCCCGGTTTTCCCGAAATTCCGTAATACCATTTTTCAATTCAGCATTTTACCACTTCAACATTTCTCGACCGATTTGAAAAATTCCAACACCAACCATTTCAACTCATTCAGACCATTCAAGTTTCCTGAAATTCCCATTGAAATCAATGGGACATTCTTCAAAGTTCCACAACTCCCACATTTTTCATCTGATTCAAACTGTTCCAACTTCAAAATATCCAGCCTGTTTGGGAAATGTGTGTTCTACTTCAACAATTCTAAAAAAAATTCCAGGATTTCAGGTCAACTTCAGCATTGGAGCATTCACATGTACGCAATTCCTTCAGGAATTGCCTCATCTAGATATTTTATATTGAACTTTTTTTTACATGTGTTTAGAAAAGCTAGTTTCAATTAAATTCATGCACGGTTTTTTGGTGCAAGTAAACATTTAATGTGTGAATGGGGCGGAAACGTTGGGTTTGGTTCGAGACCCTTCAGGAGTGATGATCTTGTGTGATGACTGTATTATGATGATAGTATATATCTGATAGTATATATCTGGATCATGAATCAACTTAAACAAGTTGAAAAACTTATTTGGGTGTTACCATTTAGTGGTCAATTGTACGGAATATGTACTTTACTGTGCAACCTACTAATAAAAGTCTCAATCAATCAAAAAGTCTGTGTATGGGGGCCCAGAATTTGGTGCTATGCCCCTGGGGATATTACTTAACACTGGGTGAGACACCTTCCACGAAGTGGGATAATTTGGGTGCTCACTTGACATTAGGCGGCTGAAGCGAGCATGTTACCTTGTCGTTGATTAGCAGCTCCACAGGGTTGTGGACCCCCTGCAGCAGCACCAGCTCGTTAGGCTGCCCGGGCACCGAGTAAGAGAAAGGGGTTCCTATGCCTCCTTCTTTGGCCTTCAGCCACACACAGGCGGTGAAGGCGTACATCTCTGTGATCTCCTTCCTCACCAGGCCGTACATGTAGTTGGTCCGCATGGGGAAAGACAGGACGAAGCCGTCCGGGAACGACGGCTCTGTGAGCGCTTATGGAGAGAGAAGGGGGAGAAAGCGGGGGGAAGGTTTCATCAAAACTGCAGCGAAAGTGTAGATCATTGATTTTTTAAACTGTGGTTCATGAAATTCTGGTAGTACGCACCAAATTCTAAGTCCACATACACAATATGTTTACGTGCATTAAAAAACAAGATATTGCATGGATCAGCTTTTTGAAACACGTGTAAAAAAAACTTAATTGTTTGACTTTTTAAAGATGGGATTAACATATCTAGAACATATCTCAACAAACCACCTAATTTGGTTTTGAACAGGGGTTAGTGCATGAGCCTCACAATACGAAGGTCCTGAGTTCAATCCCGGGCTCGGGATCTTTCTGTGTGGAGTTTGCATGTTCTCCCCGTGACTGCGTGGGTTCCCTCCGGGTACTCCGGCTTCCTCCCACCTCCAAAGACATGCACCTGGGGATAGGTTGATTGGCAACACTAAATTGGCTCTAGTGTGTGAATGTGAGTGTGAATGTTGTCTGTCTATCTGTGTTGGCCCTGCGATGAGGTGGCGACTTGTCCAGGGTGTACCCCGCCTTCCGCCCGAATGCAGCTGAGATATGCTCCAGCACCCCCCACGACCCCAAAAGGGACAAGCGGTAGAAAATGGATGGATGGATGGGGGAAAAAAAGTGCCGACAAATTCCATATAAAGTGGTCATAATATGAAACTAAATAATAATATTACCTGTCATTATTTTACTGAAATATTAGTATAAATGTTAAGTTTTCCTTTACGTCAGAGGGTAAAGTAAAGTGTGCTGGCATGGCTCAGATGGTAGTGCGGGTTCAAATCTAGCTTTTCGCTGTCTATGGTGCCCTTGGGCAAGACACTTTAGCCACCTTGCTCCCAGGTGTATGAATATAGGTGGTCGGAGCCACGCTTCCATCAGTCTATCTCAGGGCAACTGTGGCCACAAATGCAGCTTACCACCATCAATATGTGAATGTGGAGTCAATGTCTCAGTTCACTGTAAAGCACTTTTAAGTGTTTAGAAAAGGACTATATAAATATAATCTATTATTATTAGAGACTAGCTGATTCACATAGGATTATCATCTGTAGATAATATGAATCATATTAATGAACCATTAATATAATTATGTCAGTGCATATCATTGAGGTCAAGTCTACGCCCATGTCTTTATAGAAACAAAGTGATGCCTCTGTTTCTAACTTTAATGAAGGGTCCTTGAACACACCACAGTTATGGACAATGAGATGCAAACATTAAAACTTGGACAAAACCTTCTTCTGTGCATATTTTTCAGGGGTCCAAGAATTATTTTATTAAACAGATAACCAATCCTAGGTGTAGTTCTGTTAGGTACCAATCGTATATATGGAAACACTGGTATCCCTGCCTTTTATAGAATGTGTAGATGCATTTTTAAAGTATATATATATATATATATTTTATTTTTATTGCTGCTTTTCTTTATTTATTAGATGCCTTTTTACTGAATATGCACAAGCACTGTTTTTAATAGTATGTGATAATGCCTTTTATACAAACCCTGTTTCCATATGAGTTGGGAAATTGTGTTAGATGTAAATATAAACGGAATACAATGATTTGCAAATCCTTTTCAACCCATATTCAGTTGAATATGCTACAAAGACAACATATTTGATGTTCAAACTGATAAACATTTATTTTTTTGCAAATAATCATTAACTTTAGAATTTGATGCCAGCAACACGTGACAAAGAAGTTGGGAAAGGTGGCAATAAATACTGATAAAGTTGAGGAATGCTCATCAAACACTTATTTGGAACATCCCACAGGTGTGCAGGCTAATTGGGAACAGGTGGGTGCCATGATTGGGTATAAAAACAGCTTCCCATAAAATGCTCAGTCTTTCACAAGAAAGGATGGGGCGAGGTACACCCCTTTGTCCACAACTGCGTGAGCAAATAGTCAAACAGTTTAAGAACAACGTTTCTCAAAGTGCAATTGCAAGAAATTTAGGGATTTCAACATCTACGGTCCATAATATCATCAAAAGGGTCAGAGAATCTGGAGAAATCACTAAACGAAAGCGGCATGGCTGGAAACCAACATTGAATGACCGTGACCTTCGATCCCTCAGACGG
Source organism: Nerophis lumbriciformis (assembly GCF_033978685.3). NCBI lineage: Eukaryota > Metazoa > Chordata > Actinopteri > Syngnathiformes > Syngnathidae > Nerophis > Nerophis lumbriciformis. The sequence continues at coordinate 14,590,198 of NC_084572.2, read as the reverse complement.
CACTGTATCAAAAACCGACATCAATCTCTAAAGGATATCACCACATGGGCTCAGGAACACTTCAGAAAACCACTGTCAGTAACTACAGTTTGTCGCTACATCTGTTAAGTGCAATTTAAAGCTCTACTATGCAAAGCGAAAGCCATTTATCAACAACATCCAGAAACGCCGCCAGCTTCTCTGGGCCCGAGATCATCTAAGATGGACTCATGCAAAGTGGAAAAGTGTTCTGTGGTCTGACGAGTCCACATTTCAAATTGTTTTTGGAAATATTCGACATCGTGTCATCCGGACCAAAGGGGAAGCGAACCATCCAGACTGTTATCGACGCAAAGTTCAAAAGCCAGCATCTGTGATGGTATGGGGGTGCATTAGTGCCCAAGGCATGGGTAACTTACACATCTGTGAAGGAACCATTAATGCTGAAAGGTACATAAGGTTTTGGAACAACATATGCTGCCATCTAAGCGCCGTCTTTTTCATGGACGCCCCTGCTTATTTCAGCAAGACAATGCCAAGCCACATTCAGCACGTGTTACAACAGCGTGGCTTCGTAAAAAAAGAGTGCGGGTACTTTCCTGGCCCGCCTGCAGTTCAGACCTGTCTCCCATCGAAAATGTGTGGCGCATTATGAAGCGTAAAATACGACAGCGGAGACCCCGGACTGTTGAACGACTGAAGCTCTACATAAAACAAGAATGGGAAAGAATTCCACTTTCAAAGCTTGAACAATTAGTTTCCTCAGTTGCCAATCGTTTATTGAGTGTTGTTAAAAGAAAAGGTGATATAACACGGTGGTGAACATGCCCTTTCCCAACTACTTTGGCACGTGTTGCAGCTATGAAATTCTAAGTTAATTATTATTATTATTATTAGCAAAATATTTTTGAGAGGAGACTTGGTGCAAAAAGAAAACCCTAAATATGGAACAACCTCATTATAATAATGCCAGCCAGCCTATTAATGAATCCTAATTTTTAGCTATATTTTAACACTGACACAACTTTGTTATTATGGATGTAACGATATGAAAATGTCATATCACAGTTATCGTTACCAAAATTATCACGGTTATAATTATTATTGTGGTATTGTTGAATATCCTCAAAAAGTACAAACTAAGTTAAAAAAAACTTGGTAAAAAGATTTTTTACCAACTAAAATAAATGCACACTTTTAGAAAACCCACTATTTTGCATGTTTTGTGTTTCTTATGCTTCACTGATGAGTGTTTGTCTTAGTATTTTATCGCCTTTAATGGCTAAGCCTCTATTGTTTTAAATATCGGTTTGTACAGTAGCACTTAAAGATGTATCAAAATGAAAAGTGTGTCACAAATAAAATCGTATTATTTCTGGCGGGTGTTAAAGTGTCCTACTCTGTTCAGCGGTCCTTGAACGCATCGTAAAAACACCTCCGTCTTGTATTCCTCCGAGTATATATCGATCACAGCTAGTAGGTTCAATGTGCACGATTAATAGCTTAGTTCAGTGGTCCCCAGACTAAGGCCCGCGGGTCAGATACGGCCCGTCAGCGTCCAAAATCCGGCCCGCGGGTAGTCCCAGGTAAAAAAAATTTTAAAAAAATTAAATATTTTTATTTTTTATTATCTGTCCTTTCGAGCCCATCTATCAATCCATTTTCTACCGCTTGTTACTCTCGGGGTCTCCTAGCCGCTCAAGCAAATCATATTGTTTAAAAATGCATTTTCCCATCGATAACGCAAACCGGCAAGTGCACGCTCTTTCAGTCATTTAGTGCACGAGGGAAAAAAATGTTGAAATCGTTGGGGAAACGTAAAATGGACTCTGTAGAGCAGTGGTTCTTAACCTTGTTGGAGGTACCAAACCCCACCAGTTTCATATGCGCATTCACCGAACCCTTCTTCAGTGAAAAAATAAATAAAAAATTTCAAATTCAAGACAAAGTTATATGTTTTTGGTAACACTTTAGTATGGGGAACATATTCTAAGTAACAAAGACTTAATTTAGAGTTATTTGGTTAGGGTGAGGGTTAGGGCCAGGGTTAGAGGGTTAGGGTTATAATAAGGCCATGCCGAATAAGGCATTAAGGTCAGGGTTAGAGGGTTAGGGTTATAATAAGGTCGTGCCGAATAAGGCATTAATAAGTACTTAATAATGACTAGTTAAGAGCCAATATGTTACTAATTTGCATGTTAATAAGAAACAATTTTAATGGTGAATTTGTTCCCCATACTAAAGTGTTACCATGTTTTATTACTGGTGCACAAAATCAACCGTGCATGAACATCACTTTGTTCAAAGAACAAAACCAACACAGTGCATAAACTCACAACAAATTACACACCTGCAAATCAGTGTGAATTCTGCTGTTGCCGTATCAGTAATACGCCGATAGGGAGAAGTTTTTATTTACACGATGAGTCGGGTGTGTTTTGACCTCCGCCGAACCCCTGAGCCCGACTCACCGAACCCCTAGGGTTCCATCGAACCCCGGTTAAGAATCACTGTCGTTTCTTTTGTTCAGTCTAAGAAAAAGGCAGTTTGTCTAATCTGCAATGAGACAGATATATATATATATATATATATATATATATATATATATATATATATATATATATATATATATATATATATATAGACTTTATTCAAGTGCAGTTATCAATCAAGGTTATTCGATCATTTAACTTTAAAACACCAATACTAGGAGTTTTACCACGGTTATCATTATTACCGTTTATCGTTACATCCCTACTAATTACACACTATAATTATTTGTCGGCTATTTAATCACTCACTGTGCTCCAGCTCTGTAACACGGTGGTTGGCCGTGTCGATGCCCTGGTTGATCTTCTCGTACTGACCCTGCGTCTCCTTCCTCATGGCCTGCCGCTCCTTCTCTAGCATTTTAATCTTCCTCTCCAGCTCGCCCTCCAGGTCCTCCACCCTCCATGGGCCCTTCCCACGGCCAAGTGGCCCCTTGGTGGAAGGTTTAGGGGCGGGGCGGCGAGCCCCGGAGCCTGGCGGTGCTGCTGCTGCAGGTGCGGGCGCAGGGGAGACGACGCCTCCGGTGGGAGCTGTGGGAGGCTTGGCTGCCTGGCCGCTGCTCATTCCTGGGGTCGTGTCAGTGAGGTTCAAGGCTGCTGGGCCAATCTCTGCCTGGAAGAAGAGAAATATATGAGCGGAAACAAAGTATTAGGACACTTTCTACAAAATGTGAGGATTTGCAAAGTCACTAGGAAAGGAAACGCAGATCAATAGCATTGGCTTATTGATTAGCAAAGCTTCTTTGAACATAAAGCATTAACAGGAGGAGGAGATGAGTAACATTTACAGAGTTGCTGAGACAAGGATTGACTGCAAGAAGGAAAACCATGGAAGTGTTTTTTTGTATTCATAAGGTCTCAGCCCACACGTAAGACTGTGAGAAGTTGACCTATCTCTTCTCCTCTCAACCTGGCCAGCTTCATCTTTTATTTATGCCCTTCTTTCCTGCAGAGAGAGCCAGGGAGGAGAGATGATGCTGTCACGGTAGGGGTGAAGGGTGTGGGTGGCAGCCAATTTCTCTTGACTTGTGTCACGATTTTGGTCACAGTGATTTTTTTTCAGGGGCTACAGGAAGCAATGACTAACTATCTGTCATATTCAGTATTTAGTCATTAGCATTTTTAATGTAATACACTTAATATCGGCACACACTGGACAGAGAGTAATCCAATGCATAAAAAAAGTGCCCTTATTAAAGAATATAATGTTCAAAAGAATGTGATATTGTTTGCATTGATATTTCTAATATTTTGGTGTTCAGCCTGATGAGAGGGCCAAGATGAAAAAAAAAACTTTAAAACAAATGTCTTAGAAAAATATATCACTCTTGAATCAACACCAGTAGTCAATACTATTACATAATAATGGAAGTATAAGTGTTTGTATATGGTATATTATTGGTACAAATGTTTAACCAACACATGTACAGGGATATTTCACAACTGTTTGTCTATGTCTTTTCTGTGTATATATTTGAACAGTGTTTATGTTGTGTGCAAGGTGTATTATAAGTCAAAGTTAAAGTACCACTGATAGACATTTTTCCTCTGCATTTGACCCATTCCGTTATTCTCCCCCTGGGAGGTGAGGGGAGCAGTGAGCGGCAGCGGTGGCCACGCTCGGGAATCATTTTTGGTGATTTAACCCCCAATTCCAACCCTTAATGCTGAGTGCCAAGCAGGGAGGTAATGGGTCCCATTTTTATAGTCTTTGGTATGACTCGGCCGGGGTTTGAACTCACGACCTACCGATCTCAGGGCGGACACTCTAACCACAAGGCTAATATGTTATATAATATTATATAACATAATATTATATTATATATACATACTATATGTTATATAATATGTTGTGTAAAGGAAATTTCATATTTCTGTGAAGCTCATATTGTATTTGAGATTGTTTATAGGCGAAATAAGTGCTCAATTTTAGCCTAAACCCTTTCAGTCTGTAAAATTGTCAATTTATGAAGTAAAACTGTTTTGTTTATTTCGTCGACCACTGACCGAAGAAATAATAAACTAAACTAAAAAACTATTGAAAAAAAATCCTCTTTTTTGGACCAGCACCTATAGAGACTACTAAACTTTAATTTTAAGCTCAAAACAGGAAATGAGCAATTTTGAATGAATAAAAAAAAAATGTGTACGATCTATGATTCCTTACAAATAACTGACAATGCAATGGAATGGGAGATGACTGTTATATTCCTCTGCGCAGGAGCACTTTCAGTAAGTCGGCCTGGTCAGTAAGGAGCGCAAATGTGTGGAACTCAGTACCTGAGGAGGTTAAACTGGTCACAACATACAAGGCTTCACAAAATTTTTTTAAAATGTGGCTTATAAACACCTAAAGCTGCCAGCACTAAAAGATGAGCCTGTTTTGATGCTAAGATAAATGTTATGTGGTGATGTTGTATTTTATTTTTTATCATATTGTATATATATTGTGTGCTTTTTCTTTTTTTCTCTCTAAATTGTAATAATACTGCCTTTTTTACATCATGGCCAGGGGACTACAGATGAAAACTAGCCTTCTGGCTAATTCTGGCTTTTTTAACCATGTGTAGTCATGTGTTTTATGAAATGGCATTGTCCCCTTTGAAATAAATGTATCTAATCTAATCTTTTTTTCCTAGTAAAACAGATTATTTGCTGGAAAATGTACAAAAAAAACTACTCCAAAATGTAACAACAAAATAAAAAATAATCTAGTCCCATTATTTACTGTGGTATACAGTATTTAAATTTTTCCCAGACTTTTAAAATGCATACAGTATTTAAATTGTTTTTCTAAACTTTTAATATATCCATCCATCCATCCATTTTCTACCGCTTATTCCCTTTAATATATTTACACTGTAAATAATATATTGGCAAGTAGAGTTGTAGTAGAACCAACAGGTCGTGGCTTACCTCCAGCTTCTCAATGCGGTCTTTCAGGTCCATGATGGCCCGGGCAAGCTCCTCCACAGCGCGGGCTGTTTGCAGCTGAGAGGCCGACGAGGAACTCACATCATCCCCGGCCATGACCTTCCGGTTGCCGTTCCAAACCCCGATGCTCCTCTCCGGGCCGGGCCTGTCATCCTCCAGGTCTCTCTCGCACTCGCTCAGCTTCCCCGTCAGCTCCCGGATGGTCCTCTGGTCCATGAGGATCTGGTCGTTCTGCTGCATGACCATCTGCCGGAGCTCTTCCGCCGTTGTGCTGAGGGACGTCCAGTCATCGGCCAAGGGGTCGTCCGCCAGCGGCTGCTGCGCGTCTTTACCCGTGCACTCACCCAGCGGTACCGGCGTGCAGATCAAGCGGCTGTAACTGAACGCCTTTCCCGAGCCTCGGCCGCTCTCCTCCCCGAGGTTGAGCTCGTTCAGACTGGGGACCCCCAAGCCGATACCGCCGAGCCCGTTCTCGCCATCGTAGGAGTCCGCGCCGTGTAAAGCACCGAGCGGCCCCGCGTGCGCTACCGAGCTGGGCTCCGGGAGCGTCTCCGAGGCGAGGGTGCCGTTGTCGCCGAGAGAGACTGCGCGTTTGCGGGGGTACACGCTGGCGAAGATGCAGATGACGGCGCCGAGGAAGGCCAGGGAGCCGGCGCCCACCAGGACCACCATGAACTTCATGACGCTGAGGAGACGGAGCACGGTAAAAATGACATTTCAGAAAAAATTGACGCAAATGTTTGTAATATACTGGCACTTACGGAAGAGTCTTTCTGGGATGTTGTGTACTATTGCTGGCACCGGGCAGTCAGCACTGGAGATGCTCGGTCGCTGGTCGTGTTGCTAAGCTGCTCTCCCCGTGTGTTGCCATAGAGACCGCAAGAGGATGAGGAGGCGGAGCCAAGCTCTGCCTATGCGTCAGTCGCAGCAGGCAGGCAGGCAGGCAGGCAGGCTGCGATGAACTTCCAGCAGTGTGAACAAACAAGGCAGTGATGGATCAATGTGTGTGTGTGTGCGTGTGTTCTTGTATTTCTACCCTTTTTGAGACACCAACAAGGAAAAGTACCTTCCATATGAGGACCGGTGAACAAGTTAGGACATAAATCATGGTCCCAATACGGAAAACCATTGCATCTAATAGAGAATGTCTCATTTGCACCCCTGGTGGTGAAATCTATCAAAATTAGGGTGGTACCAAAAAGGAACGATTTTTTTCAAATTGACTGTGTGTCGCTTCTAAAAGTGCTCCCCCTCTGGTCAACATATGAAATAACAAGTGTGTGTAAAAATTTGAAATGCTCCCCCTCTGGTCAACATATGTAATAACAAATGCGTGTAAGATATAGAAATGTGCCCCCTTTTGGACAAAATTAAATAAAAAAAAAAAATGTATATAGAGAAATAACTTGAAGTAAATAATGAAGATTAAAAACCAATTACAAACAAAACAAATGAACTAAAAAGTATTTTACTCACAATGTGTTGACTTTTTTCTTATAAAATTGGGAACAATTTCTCATGTTCTTTCTGTTTCTGTAACATTGCAGTATTTTCTGGTAAAATTATTACTTTTTGATGTAAAATTAATACTTTTTAATGCAAAATGGTGACATTTGTCATAAAATTCTGACTTTTAGCACAATATTGCCAATTTTTTTGTTCTTGTAAAATAGTGACATTTTTTTAAGTAAAATTATGACTTGTCAGAATTTTGCCAAGTAAAATTTCGATTATTATTATAATATTGCCAACATTTTAAAGTTTTCTTATAAAATTAAGACTTTTGTCGAGTAAAATTACGACTTTTCATAAAATTGCCAAAATGTTTTCTTGTAAAATTGCGCCTATATTAAGTAAAATTCCAACTTTTAGCATATTATTGCACAAATGTTCAGTTTTTCTTGTAAAATTTTGACTTGCGTTGAGTAAAATTACGACTTTTATTATAATACTGCCAAAATTCAAGTTTTTCTTGTGAAATTGTCACCATTTTCTTGTGAAATTCCAACTAATTTTTCACAACAAGCTATTTTATATTTGCACAGTATGTATATATTATTAATGTTGTAAATACAAATCTTTATATATCTAGAAAGGGTGGTCCTAAAGAGGTAGGCATTTTTCAGAAATCTTTATATATCTAGAAAGGGTGGTCCTAAAGAGGTAGGCATTTTTCAGAGGTCTCAAGAAGGTGACGAATACAAGAGTGTGTGTGTGTGTGTGTGTGTGTGTGTGTGTGTGTGTATAACAGGATATGGAGTGCAGAAAAGGTGAGGATGAACTGTAACATTGCAGACTTTTCTATTTGTGGTGAGGCTGCTGCATTTTTCCTCCAACCAATAACAGCCTTATGAAAAGAATGAGGAGAAAAAAAGATGTATATATGCACACACATGTACATATATGGTAAGCCAAATATGAAATAAATTGCATATATTTTCTTCAACAAGCTAATTGATTTCTTTACTAAAACTCCCCAAGTGAGACAAGATTAATAAACAATAATAAGCCACATTCACATTTCTCAGGAAACGGAATAAATCAATTGCTTTGTACTCCCGGAAAAACAAGCTATAGAGGAGGCAGGGAAAAAAAAAATGTAGATATTAGCGAACCCTCGAGTTGACTGAATGGAAGACAATTGAACATGATTCAAGCATTGACTCGGAAGGTCTCTATTGATTCCAAGAAGCCGATACTGAGAAGTCATAGGGGAGCTATTGTGGGGAAGTGGGGTGTTAACGGTGAATAGTCTGCCAGGCTTTGAAGGGGTTGTCATGGTGACATATGAGAATAGCTTTATTAGAGGGGTCTCAAGACTGTTGTAAGTGGTAGTATAGACCGTCTTTAATGTTGACGAATGAACACTGCAGACACAGGTGGCCTCTTAGTAATGTTGCCGTCAAGCGGTACGGTTGTCAGGATTACGGTAAGTATCAGTAAATCCTATTCATGCGCTTCCAACCGGGCATAGAGATGCAACTGGTACACGCAAAGAAGTTTGTTGAAAAGTGGGACGGTAGAAGTCGGATATTTTGGGGGCCCTGCATGAACATATGCTATATCGAAATGAACATGACTGCAGAACTGGGAGCTGCTTTTTCAGAACTTTTGCTCAGGAAATGCATAACATTCCTTTAGAGTCAAAACTATGTTTCCACAAAACAGTTGAGTAGATTCAAATCAAGCTTGGGTTTCCAGCTGTACACCAGTCAAATTGTTGACAGAATAAAGTTAAAATCCCAATGATTGTCACACACACACTGGGTGTGGTGAAATTTGACCTCTGCATTTGACCCACCCCCATGTCCACCCCCTGGTAGGTGAGGGGAGCAGTGAGCAGCAGCATGCTTCGCGCTCAGGAATCAATTGGTAATTTAACCCCCAATTCTAACCCTTGATGCTGAGTGCAAAGCAGGGAGACATTGGGTCCCATTTTTTGTAGTCTTTGGTATGACTCGGCCGGGGTTTGAACTCACAACCTCCCAGTCTTGGGGCGTACACTCTAACCACAAGGCCACTGAGCTGGTGGTATATAATTTGCAAATCAAAGCAGTACGAACCGTATTGACGGTGAAATGCATGAAATTACAAGTGTGTCTCCAACTCAAAACCTGTGTTTTGAGTTTCTGATACGCAACACAGTTTAGTATGATTAGTAAATCATATTCGGGCTTGTGTTTCCATCAGCCGTACTGTAAACTGGTACCCCAATGGAAGCGTGCTGAAAAGTGGTACACTATGGGGAAGTTTATTTATGTGTCTCATACAATGTAAATGTTAGAAAAGTACACACAGTACCTAATGAAAGAAAGCGCACCGCACCGCCACTGCTACGTGTAACTCAGCTACGGTCGTTTCAGTCAGTCGGTACAGTTCGGATGGTATCTCCTATTCAGGCTTGTGTTTTGACATCAAATAACGTGTGGGGTTCCCAAAGGCTCAATTTTTGTTCCCATTATTTTCAATCTTTACATGTACCGACAGGCCAAATGTGTGTGGCTTTGGCGGTTGCAGAGGCCAAAAATTCGTACATGGGAGTAGTTTGGAGAAGACATGGAAAACGACTTGCGGACGGCTTCAAAGCGATTTTTGACCACCGTCGCCGCCTCAGGAGTCGGGAGCAGTGCACTGTCAACACCGGCGTGGCGAAGTTGGGAGAGTGGCCGTGCCAGCAATCTGAGGGTTACTGGTTCAATCTCCACCTTCTACCATCCTAGTCACGTCCAATGTGTCCTTGAGCAAGACACTTCACCCTTGCTCTTGATGGGCCTGGTTAGCGCCGTGCATGGCAGCTCCCGCCATCAGTGTGTGAATGTGTGTGAATGGGTGAATGTGGAAATAGTGTCAAAGCGCTTTGAGTTCCTTAAAAAAGGTAGAAAAGCGCTATACAAGTACAACCCATTTACCATTTACCGTGCGTGTATGGTGGGGACGGTGTGCTGCTGTTGTCGACTGAGGATGTTGTGGATTGGTGGAATACTTCAAAGACCTCCTCAATTCCACCTACATGTCTTCCAATAAGGATCAGTGCTTCTGGACTCTGTGGTGGGCTCGATTTCTGGGACTAATGTTGCAGAGGTAGTTGAAAAGCTGCTCGGTGGCAGGGCGCCGGGGGTGGATTAGATCTACCCTGAGTTCTTTAAGGTTCTGGATGCTGTGGTTGACAAGGTTGTGCAGCATTGCATGGACATCGGGGGTAGTGCCTCTGAATTGGCAGACTGTGGTGGTGGTTCCTCTATTTAATAAGGAAAACTAGAAGGTATGTTTCAACTATTGTGGGATCATACTCCCAGCCTTCCCGGTAAGGTCTATTCAGATGTACTGGAGGAGTCTACGCTGGATAGTCGAACCACAGATTCAGGAGGGGCAGTGTGGTTTTCTTCCTGGTCGTGGAACTGTGGACCAACTCTATATTCTCGTCAGGATCCTTGAAGGTGCATGGGAGTTTGCCCAACCAGTCTACACGTGTTGTGTGGACTTCGAGAAGGTATTCGACTTTGTTCCGTGCTCAAAGTATTCAGACCCTTTGCTCAATACTTGTTGATGCACCTTTGGCAGCAATCACAGCCTCAAGTCTTTTTGAATACAATGCCACGAGCTTGGCACACCTATCTTTGGGCAGTTTCTTTCATTCCTCTTTGCAGCAACTCATACGCTCCAAGAAGTGTTGGTTGTCATCCAGGATGTCTCTGTACATTGCTGCATTCATCTTAGTCTAGACAGGGAGGTGACCAAAAACCCGATGGTCACTGTCAGAGCTACAACATTCCTCTGTGGAGAGAGGGGAACCTTCCAGAAGGACAACCTTCTCTGCAGCAATCCACCAGTCAGGCCTGTATGGTAGAGTGACCAGACGGAAGTAATATCTTAGTAAAAAGCTTGCCAAAATGCACCTAAATAGTTCTGGGAAGCACAATAATGATCTGGTCTGATGAGACAAAGCTGCAATGCTCTGGCGTTAATGCCAGGCCTCATGTTTGGAGGAAACCAGGCACCACTCATCACCAGGCCAATACCATCCCTACAGTGAAGCATGGTGGTGGCAGCATCATTCTGTGGGCATGGTTTTCAGCAGCAGGAACTGGGAAACTAGTCAGGGTAGAAGGAAAGATGAATGCAGCAATGCACAGAGACATCCTGGATGAAAACCAATGCTTCTCATCCAACCTGATGGAGCTTTAGAGGTGTTGTCAAGAGAAATTGGCAAAGAGGAATGTGCAAAACTGCCCAAAGGTAGGTGTGCTAAGCTTGTGGCATCATATTCAAAGAGACTTGAGGTTGTAATTGCTGCCAAACATGCATCAACAAAATATTGAGCAAAGGGTAAAAAATTATGTTTTTTTATTTGCAAACATTTTTACATTTTTATCTACTGCTCACTAGTGTTACCATATCTGAGTTATTGTGTAGAAATATAAGAAAACAACTACAAATGTGCGCTTCATTCACTAACAGTGTTACAAAAAAGATCAATTTGAATAATACATAATGTTGGATATATATATATATATATATATATATATATATATATATATATATATATATATATATATATTTTATTTATGTTTTGTCCTGTCCAGCTTCTCAGGCAAATCATATAGTTGATGTAGATGCCCATGTTGGCTGTTCAGATTTACTTTACAAAAGAGAAGTGTAGGATACGTCTCTTGTTGCCTTATTTGTATTTGACTTTATTATATGGATTTATATTATTATTTGGTGCAGCCGGGCCGGAGCAGGAGGGGATAGAAAGAGAGAAAAAAAGGAAGACAGAGGGGGTAATTGTGGGGACAAGAGGGGGATAAGACAGAGAGACAAAAACAACAACAGCAAACACAACAACAACAACAACAGAGCAACATCAGCAAATACGACATGTACAAAAATGATGGTAAAAGTAATTACAAATAAGCAGTTAGCGGAAAAAATAAATAAAAATACAAAAATGACAATGAGCATTATTACACTACAGATGGAGCAATACAAATACCAATAGAAATAGCACTATTGATAATGAACAATACCAATACTTTACCTTTATTATCGACATTACAGTTGTTCAAATGCAACAATACATATACGTAATGATAACTTGAGATACGAAAGAATGCAGAAAAATGGAGGGGGAGAAAGAGAAGCAACCTACATTAACCTTGTAGATTGTTATAGTAACAATAGGTTAAGCTTTGTCAGTGTGCCATGTGTTATACCCAGTTTACCCTAGGACAACAACGTTAATATGTTTGATGAAACGTGATTATGTGCATGAGTGTACGTATGCATATGTGCTTGTATACTGTATGTACAGAATGTGTATACGTGTTTGTACAGTGAATGTATATGTACAGAATGTGTATGTGTATGTTTGTATATTGAATGTGCGTGTGAATGTACGAACTTTAAGTATGTAAATATGTACTGTATTAGTGTATGTATGTGGGAGCGTAGGTACCTATGTATGTATGTGAGCATATGTGAATTTGTATGTACAATATATTCGACTCCCGGAGTGTGTGGGAGCCAGAGTACGGCCCCAGCCCCCTCGAGAGCCCAACCCACAAACAGTAGGCGTGCCCAGGGAACCAGGGACCACCGCCCCCACGCAGCCAAGCCGACCAGCGACAGGAACCCCAGAGCCCGGCCCACCGCACCGCCCACAAGGGCCAGCAGCAGGCCGCAGACAGATGCACCCAGCAGAGGACAGGGCACAAGAAAAGCAGGGGACAGCCAGACCCCAAGCCAGCGAGAGACCACACCCCACACGGGCAGAAAGGCGAGACGCCCCGCCCGAGGGACCCAGAGACTCCCCGCAACCGGACGGGAAGACCGCCCCCGCCCCATCGGCAACCGGGTCCCCACGAGCCCAACCCCCATCCCCGGAGAGCGCGGCGAGGCCATCCCCCGGTCACCCCACCCAAATAATGTTGGATATAAAGAACATACAAACCCTTTATTTGCTGAATCAAAAATATTGAAATTCAATGACTTAGTACATTTGCAAACAGCTAAAATTATGCAAAAAGCAAACTATAACCTGCTACCCACGTATGTACAATTCTTCTCAACAAAAGAGGAGAAATATAACCTGAGAGGAAAATCTAATTTAAAATATGCCTATGCACGTACAACACTTAAAACCTTTAGCATATCAATTGGTTGAATTCAATTATGGGAATGGATTAATCAAATAAATCAAACAAAAAGCACGAATAGGGGTACACCCTGGACAAGTCACCACCTCATCACAGGGTCAACACAGATAGACAGACAACATTCACACACTAGGGCCAATTTAGTGTTGCCAATCAACCTATCCCCAGGTGCATGTCTTTGGAGGTGGGAGGAAGGCGGGCCAGATTGTAGCTGAGATAGGCTCCAGCGCCCCCCACTACCACCGAAGGGAATAAGCGATAGAAGATGGATGGATGGATGATTTAAAGTTTAAGAGACTGTTCAAACAGTTGTTCAAAGTACAAAGAAGAACAATTATAAACATTGTGAACCTTTTTTTTTTTTTCCAAAGAGAGATAATGATTATGCTATGATGTGAAAAGGGGTAGGATTAAATAAGCTCTGCTTCTTCCTACTCCTTTTTGGAAATGCTGTAATGAAACAACTGGAAATATGTGATGCATTACACAGTAATTGTATTGTATGTATGTTTGAAATAAACTGAACCTAAACTGAACATGTTTTTTTTTTTCTGTCAAGACAGGGTGTTGAGTGTACATTAATGAGAAATAAAATGAACTTTTTTTGATTTTAGCAAATGCCTGCAATGAAACAAATAGTGAAACATTTAAAGGGGTCTGAATACTTTCCATACCCACTGTATTCTTGTGTCCATTTTCTGTTTGACGTTATTTCTCCCGTCTGACAATCGGGATGCATTTTCGGTCAGCCCTGTCCTTAAGATCAGTAATTCTCAAACTGTGGTACGCGTAGTATGCACTAGTGCAGGGGTCTGCTACCCGCAGCTCTGGAGCCGCATTCTGCCTGATTGTTGTGTTGTGTAAAGCCTGTGTTCAGTTCAGCTTCTGGAGTGTGCAACCCCTTGGTTAAGCTAACCATGAAAACTTGTAAAAATAAAATTAAAATAAAAGTTTAATTTAAACACCCCCCCCCCCCCCCCACCCCCCACCCTAACCCTAACCCTAACCCCGTGCAACCCCTTGGTTAAGCTAACCATGAAAACTTGTAAAAATAAAATAAAAATAAAAGTTTAATTTAAACACCCCCCCCCCACCCTAACCCTAACCCTAACCCTAACCCAATCAATCAATCAAAAACTTGTGGTCCTCGGACTCCATTTAGTGGTACGCTACAGAACCACTTGATTAAAGTACAGTGTTTTATTTTCCTATATTCAAACGCAGTGTCACTGTTCAAACTGTGTGTAATGTTACAGTGGCCAACAATATACTTGTTGAATAAAACCTCTGCCTTGTTTTAATGAATACGTAGGCCTACTATGCTACTGTATTTTAACGTTGGACGTGTTTATGGATTCATCCATGTCCTTGTATTCTCAGGGCATTCAATCAATCGCAACTAGACCGTTTGCTTTAATGTTGGTCTACGGTGGTACTTAGAGAGCAAAGTGTTTTCTGAAGTGGTACTCGGTGGAAAAACTGCTCTAGATCATTGTGCTCTGCACCTCCATGTTGCATAGCTTTCTCGTGACCACTTTTCCTAATTGTGCACTTCCCTGCTGCACTACTCTTCTTATTAAAACAATTTTCTCTGCAGTCTCTGCATCCTGGGGTCAGGCCGTGACAAATTTTTCGTTAAAAAAGGTGATTTCCTCAATCCTCAGTGCCATGCCATGTCTCGTTATTGTCAATGGTGCTGTGTGCATTCATGTGTTCCTTTTTTTTTTTTGCTTTTGTGTTGCACATTCTCAGTGTATGGAACGCGCTATATAAAGGTTTTGATTGCAATTGATTGACCAACTGGTATCCCACCAAAGTGTGCTGAAAAGTCTTGCAAGTGTGGTGTGGATATTTTGGGGCATTTGACTCCCGCCTACCAATAACTTGTTCCATCAAACTGTACTGCATGGTAACAACAGGGTTTAGTCAACTAACATTCCGCTTTAGAATTAAACTAAAAAGGTCCACCACATGATAAGGCCCAAGCGCTCATTATGGTGACCTGCAGCCTAGATTGCAGTTTAATCTCCAGAGGTGGCTGACATTGCATGCACAGAAGTGGGCCACTGCTGCTGTGACACCGCAGGGACGATTTTAATTCCGTCTAGCCTCTGAACAGATAAGGGGGTGGTGACCGCTGTAGATGTAGCCTTTGGTGTAGTCTGCATTCAATTCATTATAATAGAAATTATGTAAAATACAAGAATACCTTGATTTTGATATATGGATACACACCAGGCTTTGTGATGCAGTCCCAAGTCTCTTCATAACGGTCCAACAGCACCACTCTGTGAAATATTCACAAACTGCACAGATGACTTCCTTATAGATGAACTCTAATAATGACATTACAAGAAAACAGTATTCACACGTGCAAAGAAATGTAACAATATTACCATTTGTTTGATGATTTCACCAAGATTATATAATTGCTTTCAAAAGCAGAAGCAGTGTCTCCTGTAGAAGCTCCACTGTAGTTCAATGAGAAAGAGATCTGCTTTGCTACAGCGTTTTTAATTTAAAGCCTGGTAAAAGAAAACAAAAACAACAAGGAGACTTACAGGTAACACATGATGACAGTGAATATATAATCTGTACAATACGGCTTTGCAAAACATGCTTCAAAAAGATACATTACAACAGTATGTCGCCCTCCGCGCACTAATGCAATGCACAATTCATACCAGCAATAAAAAAGCCTTCTAGTCATATTGAATTGCATCACAATTACAAAATCATTATGCATATGTCGAAAACACTGTAATACAGTACAAAGAGGAGGAACAAAAATCATTGGAATTATATAGCACGTTTAAAAAGTGGTAAAACGTGGCTAAAAAACAAAACAATCACACAAGCCCTATTTGGTAAAAGATAGGCCACCACGTCGAGTTGTGCTACCCCGATATTAGAACGAAAACATCAGCCTAACACTCCTACTTCTACTCACAACTTAGCAGAGATATGGAAGAGTCTATTCCAAATGTCATTCAGCTTCAAAAAAGTGTGGTTTCTTCATGTGATACTTTGACAATAAACTTCAAGGGTAACCTGTGAGTAAGTATTGAAACAATACTAGCGACAAATAAAACCATCCAGTACGCAGAAGAGGAAACATTGTGTTCAATAGAGAAGCCATTCAGATGTGTTTTTACAGCTTGCTAATGATGCGGTCTTTCTAGTCATGCTTACAGGAGTGTGTATTTTAATTGGTATTTAGGAGTGAACGCAGCAGCGGTAGGTAAGGCAAAGTCATTCGGTTTAGTGTCAAAGTCTGAGAAGGTCGAGATGTTGCAATGGGATCAAAGTATATTTCCACAGATAGTGCCCTACATTCTAGTAAACGCCATTCCTCAATTTATTGCACGGTTCACATATTTCCTCAAATAGGTCTCTTGTCTAGTAAACACCATAGTTCCATTGCATGGTCCAAGGGGTTCAGCTTTGATACACAAGCTACTATATTTGCTCAAATAAGTGTCTGATTTCGTTAACACCATATTTAAATTACATGGTCCAAATTAAGGTTTCAGCTAAGATGAATATTTCCTCAAATAAGTCTCTGAACTAGGAGACACCATACTCAATTACATGGTTTAATAAGATGGATCAGCTGAAATGTACAAGCTACCATATTTCCTCAAATAAATATTTGATATGGTAAACACGATATATAAAATACAAGGTCCGATTAAAAGGGTTTATCTTAAATGCACAAACTACCATATTTCCTCAAATAAGTCTCTGATCATAGTAAACACCATACTTCAATTACAAGCAATTCAATTCGTTCAGCTGAGATGCACAAGCAACCATATTTTCTCAAATAGGTCTGATCTAGTATACACCACATCTAAATTACACGTTTAACAAGATGGTTAAGCTGAGATGCACAAGCTACCATATTTGATCTAGTTAACACCATATCTCAATCACATTGTTTAATAGGAGGGCTTGGCTGAGAATGATGCACAAGCTCCCACATTTCCTCAAAAAAAGTATCTGATCGAATACACACCATATCACAATTACATGGTTTAATAAGAGGGTTCATCTTAGATACACTAACACCTACATTTCCTCAAACAAGTCTCGGATCTACTAAATACCATATTTCTATTACATGGTCCAACAAAAGGTTTCAGCTTTGTTACACAAGCTACCATATTTCCTCAAATAAGTCTGATCTAGTAAACCCCTTTTTCAAATTACATGGTCCAAATAAAGGTTTCAGCTGAGACGCACAAGCTACCATATTTTCTCAAATAAATCTAATCTATGATACACCATATCTAATATCTGAATAAAATGGTTAAGCTGAGATGCACAACCTAGCATATTTCATCAAATAAGTATTTGATCTGGTAAAAAAACACATCTCAATAACATGATTTAATCGGATTGTTCAGCTGAGATGCACAAGCTAACATATTACAAATATGTCTCCAATCTAGTGAGCACTGTATCTCAATTACATTGTTTAATAAGAGGGTTCGGCTTAGATGCACAAACTACCATATTTCCCTGAAATAAGTTTCCAATCTAAAACACCATATCTCAATTATTGTAAATGGTTTGACAAAATGGTTCAGCTTAGCGCCCATATTTCCTCAGATAAGTCTGAGCTAGAAAACACCACATTTCAATTAGAAGTTCCAATTTAAAGGGTTCAGTTGAGCTCCACGAGCTACCAAATTTCCTCTAAGTATCTGATCTAGTAGACACCATATCTCATATGCATGGTCCAATTAAAGGCTTTAGCTTAAATACCCAAGCTACCATATTTCCTCAAATAAGGGCCTATGCTCCATTAACAAAATGTCTCAATTTTCAGGTGCATTCTCCATTTGAAAAATGAATCCACTAAGTACCATATTTCCTTAAATAGTAGCCTGTGCTTTGTTAGAGGCCATAGCTCAATTACATGGTCCACATGAGTTCATTTTAGGAGGCACCAACTGCCGTATTTCCTTAAATAGTGGCCTTTGCACTAGTAGACAGTACACCATGCCTTAATTTCATGTCTGTGTGAATAAATGTCAGACCTAAACTACTAAACTTCCCTCATTAATTGCACTGTCCACTTGAACGACTCTGCCTGAATAGACGCACAAGCTACTATATTTCCTTAAATAAAGGTCATTGCTCCAGTAGACGCTCCATCTCAATCACAAGGGTTGAGCTTGAATGGTTACCTCAATTATAGCCTTGTAAGCATGAAATCATTGCAGCAAGACGACACGCAACTCACTAGCAATTCTGTACAAAAGACATGACACAAGATTGCGCTCTTCTACGTAACAGTGCCGTAAGTAGAGGACAACTGGGTCAGCCTCCAACACGCCTGGTACTCTCTGCAGCTGAGTAAAATGTCAGCCAGAATTTGTGGAAATAGGGTATTGATGTACGTGAAACCACTTAAAGCATCATCGTGAACCTTCCCGAATTTGACACGTGAATACTAAGAGTGCTAATGTGGCAAAACACACATAAATGTGTGCAACTATTCGGTGCTTCATCTATTCCACATTTTATGTTACACCCTTCTTCCAACATATATATTATTTGGTGCAAATTTATTAAAAGTAAAAAAATAAAGCATCATATGTACATTTATGTATTAACAGCTTTTGCGCAATACTTTGTTGATGCACTATGGCAGCAAAAACAGCCTCAAGTATTTTTGAATAGGATGCCACACCTATCTTTGGGCAGTTTCGCTCATTAACAGCACCCCATCAGTGCCATCAGACTGGATGGGAAGCGTTGGTTCTCATCCAGGATGTCTCTGCACATTGCAGCATTCATCTTAGTCTAGTCAGGGAGGTGACCAAGAACCCGATGGTCACTCTGCCAGAGCTACAGAATTCCTCTGTGGCGAGGAGAACCTTCCTGGACAACCATTTCAGCAGCAATCCACCAGTCAGGCCTGTATGGTACAGAGGCCAGACAGAAGAGAGTTCTTAGTAAAAGGTTTGCCAAAAAGTACCTGAAAGACTGCTAAACCATTAGAGACAACATTCTCTGGTCTGAGACAAAGACTGTAATCTTTGGCGAGAATGCCAGGCATCATGTTTGGAGGAAATCAGGCATCGCTCATCACCAGACCAATAGCATCCCTACAGTGAAGCATCATGCTATGCAGATCTTTATCAGCATCAAGAACTGGAAAAACTAGTCAGGATAGAGGGAAAGATGTATGCAGAAATGTACAAAGACATCCTGGATGAAAACCAACTCTTGCCATCCAACCTGGTGGAGTTTGAGGTGCTGCAAAGAGAAATGAGCAAAGAGAAAAGGGCGAAACTGCCCAAAGATAGGTGTGCCAAGCTTGTGGCATCGTATTTAAAGACTTGAGGCTGTAATTGCTGCATCGACAAAGTACTGAGCAAATGTTGTAAATACTTAGGATTATGTGATTTTTTTATTTTTAATAAGTTTGCAAAAATGTTTTATAAAAATATTTTCACATTGTCATTATGGGGTATTTATTGTCTGTGGAATAATTTTGAGGACAAAATTGTATTGTATTTTGGAATGAGGCTGTAACAAAACAAAATGTGGGAAAAATGAAGCGCTGTGAATACGTTCCGGATGCACTGTATACATATGTACAGTATAATCTGGTCCTTTTTAAAGAGTCTTTGCAGTTTGGGGGTAAAATACACAAGCAAGAAAAGGCGGCAAGGATAACTTACAAAGTCTAGCGCGGCGTGGTGTGCATATATATACATATATAAATACCAACGGGTTGCATGTTTATGTATAACCTTTATGTATGCGTTGTAGGGAATAGAAGTAGAAAGGCAATGGATGAACAAAGAATACTGTTTGGATGCAGTCAAGTGCATTTGATTTTTTGCCTCGCTGTATATTGTTGCAATATGTGAGAGTCCCATGTGCAAAAACTTATAAAAAATCATATATTGGAACAACGCTAAATAAACTGCTGTGGCTTAAAAAGCTGTTGTTATAAAGGGTTTTCTATGTCTGTTCACAAATGATAGCTTGTTTGAGTGTGCCTTAAGGCATCAGTGCTGTGCAAGTGGACAAGAATAACCTAGTAGCTGCTCTTTTTATGTATACTGTACACTTCAAAATACATATTTTGTTATAATTCAATGTATGGGCGGAGTTGTTTTCATAGTTATGTATACTCACTGGAATCTGTATTATGTACACTTGCAAAGATTTATTTTAATAGATGATGCTCACGTCCATCATCATATGTCTATTGTTGCATTAGTGCATTTTGACCATTTCTATTTGGTATTATGATAAACAAAATAGCTCTCAGTGACGCGATACAGTTCTACAGCAACCACTATAATACACAAGCTCGTTGTTGACTGTACAGGTGTACCTATTATTTTGACCAGTGGGCACATGTGGAAACACCTTTAGGAAAAGGTGGGAAGGGCCTAAAGTGGCAAAAAGGGCACATTTATTTTTAAAAACACCAGTGGTGTTATTAATGATTTCCTATGGTTTGGGAAGGGCGGGCTCCTCGGAGGTCCCGTTTTCTGCGACGGAAGCCGGAGAGGCGGGGCCAGAGGCAGGAGAGGGGAACTCTTTGATGGTAACGGTAACGAGGTTGGTGGTGACGTCGGTGACCACCACATCTTTGCAGCTGGGTCCCATCTCTGGGTGCCAGTCGGGATCCCCCTCAACAGGCACCCTGGCGGGTTCGGGTTGGCCCCCTGCTTCTTGGGGAAGGGAGGGGTTTGGGGCCTCTTCCTCACCTCTCATGCAAGAGGGTGAGGTTGCTGGTATAGGTGAGACAGAAGGTTTGGCGGATGGTGGGTTATTTTGGGGTTCTACAGGACCTTCACTGGTTTCAGGAGCCTCACTGGACTTGGAGGATTCAGCTGCAGCAGTGGTTGGCAGAGACCTTCCTTTGGGGGCACTGGTGGTGGAAGGGGGAGCCGGGGGGCAGGACTGGGCTGGACGGAGGTTCCGGGTGTTGCAGGACCCAGGCTGAGGGTGGAATGTCAGAGGACCTCCGCATTGCAGCCCAAATGGCTTCCCATACATGGGGAAACCGAGCATCTTCAGCGGAGGCTGGAAAGGTCTGTAAGGAGCCTCTCCTTTCTTCCCAATGATGCGATTCCGGGATGGGATGTTGTGGCGTCCACCCGGAAGATTCCTGGCTCCTCCGCTCGAGCCGCCGCGTCTCGGCTTGTCGATCACCTTCAAATTGAGGATGATACGACCCCTCTTCACCTCGCGGGGCTTGACCCTGCGGTTGAGGATGCGGACGGTCTCGGAGAAAGGGGAGGCGTGAGGGCGAGACGGAAAGCCGCCGGGGCTGGAGAAGGACATGGGATCCGTGCGAGGCAGAGGCCGGCGGGACATGCGGTGGCAACGATGGATGTCCTTCTTCAGCTTGTGGGTGGCCGCCAGGGAGTTGAGCTTTGGGGAAGGAGCCAAACTCGAGGAAGAGGAAGATGCTGAAGGATGAGGCGATGTAGAGGAAGAAGGGGTCACAGAGGAAGAGTGCGACGTCGTCCGGCGGGACTTTGTGGATCGGCTGCATGGTTCTCGCAGTGCTGGCTGTGTCTTCGGAAAAACACACACATTTTATTGCTTTTATGTGTTTATACATCCAAATCCATACACACTTATCTGTTTACATACATACTGTATGTGTATATGAAAAATAATTCAATTGAGATGTGCTGATCAATTGGCCACCGATCGGTATCGACTGATTTTGGTAAAAAAAATATGTGATCACCATTGCCCATTAATGCATTTTAATGCCGGTCACAAATGCTGATCCCCTCTGGCTGACACTGTATTTATTTTTAGTCGCCCAGCTGACAAGCAACTAGCAGCTAATTATGTGTCTCCATACACAGTGTGAAGCCGCTCCTCTCTACTAATGATATTCAACTCCATTACAGCAAACAAACTGCATTTCTTTGTGTCTTAAAAGGGAAACTGCACCTTTTTTGGAATTTGGCCTATCATTCACAATCATTATGAGACATGACGGATGTATTTTTTTAATGCATTTTAAATATTCAATAAATGCGATCAAAAGTGCGCTTAAAATGGATCCTACGGGGGCCGCTCTATTCTGCCTATAAAGCCCTTAAAAGTCATCGAAACACCTCCATTAAGGTTTTATTTGTATACTGTAAGTATATACAGTATGTAATGTAGTAACAGGCACATTTATAATAACATTTAATACTTACATATTTTGATTTGATTTTAAGTATAGTATAGTATAGTAAGTGAAGATCACAACATTCACTTTTTTTCTTCTTCATCACTGATTATTACTCATTACAGACTTCATGAGAGCCAGCAAACATAATAAAACATCACTTAATGTACAAGGTCTGCTGTCATAGGATGTTCATATATTCATATTTAGATGAAAATTTACTCATAATCCTCACAAAGAAAGGGGGTGGGGAGTGACCAAGCGTCTTTTCGTGTCGTTCTCACCATTCCCAGGTCTAAATTGGATGTCAAAGTGTTCCAACTTGTCGGAAAACTGACCTTTATTTACAAGTTAGAATGCATTTTAAAAAATCCATCCATCGTGATGTCTTTCATAATTATTGTGAACGACAGGCAAAATTCCAAAAAAGTGCAGTTCCCCTTTAGGTATCATTATCATATTACATATTACACACAGAGCAAGAGAATAGAAAACTAGTTTAACTATTCTTAAACTGTTGATAGCACTCACCATAAATACACAGAAAAATTTACAGTTAATCCATGTGATTGGTATCAGTATTGGCCGGGGTCACTCATGGATGATCTTAATCTGAATCGGCAGCATAAAACCCCGATCGGAACATCCCTTATAATTACTGCTTTTTCTCACATAGTGGCCTAGGCAGTGTAGTCTAATCTACTCAACAGCAGAGTAATGGTATTTAATAGGGGTAAAGTGTCCACAAAGTGTCTACATGTATTATGCTTAAGAGACATCTATCCATCCATCCATTTTCTACCGCTTTTATATTTATTTATGGTTTTATTTAGAAGTCATCCATTTCAAGTGCAGCATTTTATTTATTAAGATTGTTTTGGACACTAATAAGAGGCACGATGTCTATGACAGCTGTGGACACTATTTGAAGAAATAGGTTATATACTATAGTAGCCCTTTTCACACACAGTATAAAATACATCTCTTTTAAAGAGGTGTCCATTTTGAGAGGAGCAATTTATAGATTTCAGTAACGCTAGCAATTAATTGAGCCATGGTGTCCTTTATAGTAGACGCCTTGGGTAAAATAGTAGCCACTTTTGCAGAAACAGTAAAATACATCTTTTTTTAAGGAGATATTCATTTTAAGGCAGTGTTTTATTTATCAAGATTGTGCTGGAAATTAATTGAGGCGCGGCATCTATTAGATCAGAGGCCTTATGTAAAATAGTAGCCACTTTTGCACCAACTGTAAAAGACATCTTTCTTTTTTTTTATCCTTTAGGAGACATCCATTTCATGTGTAGTGTTTTATTTATTCAAGTGCCGCTGGCTATTTTTTGCAGTATAAACCATAGGTCAAAATTTAAGAAAGTATGGTAAACAGTAGTTTCTATCACACAGACTGTCATTTTTACAAAATCCAGTTGGGAGGCGTTCAGTTCAGGTGAAGCGTTTTATTTATTTAGCAGGCTATTAATTGGCTCATTGTGTCTATTTTAGCAGAGGTCTTGCGTAAAATAGTAGCATATTTCACACAAAACTGTAAAAATACTGTATTCAAGAGGCATTTTTTTATTATTCGGGGTATGGTGTCTATCTTGAGGGTTGTAGGTTCGATCCCCGCTTCCGCCATCCTAGTAACTGCTGTTGCGTCCTTGGGCAAGACACTTTACCCACCTGCTCCCAGTGCCACCCACACTGGTTTAAATTTAACTTAGATATTGGGTTTCACTATGTAAAGCGCTTTGAGTCACTAGAGAAAAGCGCTATATAAATATAATTCACTTCACTTCACTTTATCAGACTAGAGATCACAAATTAAGTAAAAAGTAGGGTAAATAGTAGCCCCTTTCAGGCAGACTGTACAATAATGATGTTTTTTGCTCATAGGAGGCATTTCAGGTGGTAAGTTCCCATTTCTTTAGGTTGCACTTACAATTAATTAGGAACGGTGTCTATTAGAGCGAAGGCCATTATTTGAGGAAGCACGGAAATTAGCACCTTTCAGAGAGACTGTAATTTAAAAAATAATAATTAAAGAGGCATCTATTTAAGGTGGAACATTTCAATTAATGTAAGTGGCATTGGCGATTAATTGGGTAATGGTGTCTATTAGAGTGGAGGCCAATAGTTAAGGAAATACAGCAAATAATAGCCCCTTTCACACTGAAGTTCAATGGTTCATCTTCATACCCTTGTGGCGAGGTTTTTGGGTTTTGGTCCCCGTTTTTTCGGACCACTACGCTCCCTCTCTCGTTCCCTGGACAAAAACAATAACATATTAGTTTATTGTGAAAAACACAACTAACCATCCTTTACAAGTAATTATTAATGAAATCAACATATTGTCCTACTTTTGCTCAAAGCCGAGTATGAGTCTGTCATCTAGAATATTCTCCTCTGGTTCCCAGGTGCTGTGCCTGAATAAAGATGAGGAGAACAAAAGAGGACACATTAATACATTTAAAAAAAAAAAAGAAAGGATTTCTATTTTAAGACATTAAAAATAGCTCCACAGTGCATGTGTGACCATCAAAGCTACTAAACTTACTTCATTGCCCATCCCTTCCATTTCACCAGGTATTCAAGTCTTCCCTGCAATAAAAACAGTCACTTGAGATATTTTTCATTTCTTTCTATTTTGACAAAAATATGTACAGCATGCAATTACTTATCTTTTAAACTTTAATATGATCTAATATTCAACAAATATATTCTTATACATTGATTTTTAAAAATTAAAAACTTAACTAATCGGCTTGACTTATGATTTCAATGCAATTTATCCTTTAAATTGTGCACTGTAAAAAGGACAACAGATTTTACAGTATAATTATGGCAACTGAGCTGCCAGTTTTTTACTGTAAAATCTACGGTAGTTTGTACATCATATTACTATCAATAGAAAAACAGTACCATTGTTTTTACGGCAAACATCTGGCAACTGAGCTGCCAGTTTTTAGTGTGGTACGTTTTTTCTAATGACAGTATTGTGCAGTAAATTTTACAGAAAAAGTTTTTCCATTTACAAAAAATATACAATGAAAAACAACAACCGTTCATTTTAACCATACATTTGTTTACAGCAGGGGTGCCCATTACGTCGATAGAGAGCTACCGGTCGATCGCGGAGGGTGTGTCAGTCGATTACCAGCCAGGCATTAAAAAACAGACCTAAAAATTAGCAATCATCAATCTTCATTATGACGTCACTTTTGTCACTTGATTGACATTCAAGGCACCCGAGGATAATGTGAGATGACGCTTGCTGCTGCGAGCTCAGTGTGAAAAAAAGAAACCACTGTCAGGAAGGCGAGAAATAGACTCTCGCGCCGTACCTGCCATCAAAACCTAAAGACCGACCACACAGTTCCTGTCTTCACAATAAAAGTGTTGCTCCATCCTGCCTGTGCTAACAAAATATGAGTCTCAGAAAGCTAACGCACACAAGCTAGCAGGTTACGGCGTTTGTCATCACTGTATTTCTTGTCAAGGATACGAGTATGTAAGCTGGACAAATAAGATGCCAAAAACCAACCTCTTTCATGTGGTATTGGACAGAAAAAATGACTTTTTTTCTCCTCCACAATCTAAGTTCAAAAATGTGGAAGTTAACAGCACGACTGTGAATCCTGTCTTGATTCCAATCAATGCAAGTCATCAAAATCAGGTATTACGCCAACTTATATTTTTGTCCTGATGAAAGAAGGGAATCTATATGTTAAACATGCTTGTATTTTCATTAAAACACCTTTGACACGTTAACAAAAACATAATAACGTCGAAATAAATATAAAAATAAATAAACTATATATATATATATATATATATATATATATATATATATATATATATATATATATATATATATATATATATATATATATATATATATATATATATATCCATCCATCCATATATATATACATATACACACACACCGGTATACATATATATATATATATATATATATATATATATATATATATATATATATATATATATATATATATATATATATATATATATATATATATATATATATATATATACACGTACACACACACACACACACACACACACACACACACACACACACACACACACACACACACACACACACAGAGTACAGGCCAAAAGTTTGGACACACCTTCTCATTTCAATGAGTTTTCTTTATTTTCATGACTATTTACATTGTAGATTGTCACTGAAGGCATCAAAACTATGACACCTGTGAAGTGAAAACCATTTCAAGTGACTACCTCTTGAAGCTCATCGAGAGAATGCCAAGAGTGTGCAAAGCAATAATCAGAGCAAAGGGTGGCTATTTTGAAGAAACTAGAATATAAAACATGTTTTCAGTTATTTCACCTTTTTTTGTTAAGTACATAACTCCACATGTGTTCATTCATAGTTTTGATGACTTCAGTGACAATCTACAATGTAAATAGTCATGAAAATAAAGAAAACGCATTGAATGAGAAGGTGTGTCCAAACTTTTGGCCTGTACTGTATATATTCACACACATATGAAGATGAAGTAGATCACCTCGACTTGGTCATTTGAAAAGTAGCTCGCCTGCTGAAAAAGTGTGGGCACTTCTGGTTTACAGCATATTACTGTAAATGAAAAAAAATTACGTATATTTTTTTAACCATAAAATCTACAGATTTTTTTATTTTTTTCTATTTCTCTGTTACAAGTGGCCCTCAGAAAGTAGCCATAACTGTGACGTGGCCCTCAATGAAAATGAGTTTGCTACCCCTGATAGAAGATCTGACTTATATATTGAGTAGATTCCCAAAAACAGCAGATTTCTTGTCATTTGTAGGATTTTTGAGTAACATTTTTGAAGAACATTCCGAAAAACAATAGCACGCCTGTTGAATAAAGGATCTTCGACCATATTGTCGACATCATATGCGCCGATCTACATTTCTGCCAGTGGGTGCTCGGTGTGTGTATGTGTGTGTGTGTGTGTGTGTGTGTGTGTGTGTGTGTGTGTGTGTGTGTGTGTTAGGATTTCCCGGATACCAATATTTTGGTACCAGTACCAAAAGTATTTCGGTACTTTTCTAAATAAAGGGGACCACAAAAAATCATTATTGGCTTTATTTTAACAAAAAAAATCTTAGGGTACATTAAACATATGTTTCTTATTGCAATTTTGTCCTTAAATAAAATAGTGAACATACAAGACAACTTGTCTTTTAGTAGTAAGTAAACACACAAAGGCTCCTAATTTAGCTGCTGACGTATGCAGTAACATATTGTGTCAGTTATCATTCTATTATTTTGTCAACATTATTAAGGACAAGTGGTAGAAAATGAATTATTAATCTACTGTTAATATATGCTTATTTTCTGTTTCAACATGTTCTATCTACACGTCTGATAAACTGTAATAATCACTTATTCTTCTGTTGTTTGATACTTTACATTAGTTTTGGATGATACCACAAATTTGGGTATCAATTTGATACCAAGTAGTTACAGGATCATACATTGGTCATATTCAAAGTCCTCATGTGTCCAGGGACATATTTCCTTAGTTTATAAACATAATACAAATAAAAAAAAAACGAAAGAAGATTTTGTGATGTTAAAAAATACCGATGTAATCATAGTAGTATCGACTAGATACGCTATTGTACGTGGTATGATTACAGTGGATCTTAGGTGTAGATCCACCAATGACGTTTGTTTATATTGTAGCGTCCCGGAAGAGTTGGTGCTGCAGGGAATTCTGAGAATTTGTTCTGTATGGTTTATGTTGTGTTGCGATGCAAATAGTCTTCCAAAATGTGTTTGTCGTTGTTGATTAGTGTGGTTTCACTATATGGGACATGTTTATGACAGTGTTGGCATTGTTCATACTGCCACCCTTAGTGCGACATGTATTGCTGTTGAATAAGTATGGCCTTCATTCGCTAGTGTGCATTTTTTTCAAAGTCAAGATGCATGTGTCATTAGTTCATTATCGTGCTCAATGAAATCTTGGTTAGGCTTTGTTAATTATAGACTATATGAGTTGTGACTTTTTTATAATGTAAAACGGACCTAACTCGCCACAAAATTAACAACAACAAGATTGATTTTTCAAAAATGATATTAAAGATTGAAAGTTGCCATCAATCCCACGTGGGTGCTCGGCATTTTCCGTGGGTGCTTCGGGGCCCGAGCACCCACGTTTGACTGATGGCAACTTTCAATCTTTAAAATAATTTTCGGCGCCTATGGTCGACATTAGAGATGTCCGATAATATCGGACTGCAGATAAATGCTTTAAAATGTAATATCGGAAATTATCGGTATCTGTTTCAAAAAGTAAAATTTATGACTTCTTAAAACGCCGCTGTGTACACGGATGTAGGGAGAAGTACAGAGTGCCAATAAACCTTAAAGGCGCTGCCTTTGCGTGCCGGCCCAATCACATAATATATGCGGCTTTTCACACACGCAAGTGAATGCAAGGCATACTTGATCAACAGCCATACAGGTCACACTGAGGGTGGCCGTATAAACAACTTTAACACTGTTACAAATATGCGCCACACTGTGAACCCACACCAAACAAGAATGACAAACACATTTCGGGAGAACATCCGCACGTAACACAACATAAACACGACAGAACAAATACCCAGAACCCCTTGCAGCACTAACTCTTCCGGGACGCTATAATATACACCCCCCGCTAGCCCCTACCCCCCCATCCCCACCGCAACCCCGCCCACCTCAACCTCCTCATGCTCTCTCAGGGAAAGCATGTCCCAAATTCCAAGCTGTTGTTTTGAGGCATGTTAAAAAAAAATAATGCACTTTGTGACTTCGATAATAAATATGGCAGTGCCATGTTGGCATTTTTTTCCATAACTTGAGTTGATTTATTTTGGAAAACCTTGTTACATTGTGTAATGCATCCAACGGGGCATCACAACAAAATTAGGCATAATAATGTGTTAATTCCACAACAGTATATATCGGTATAGGTTGATATCGGAATCGATAATTAAGAGTTGGACAATATCTGAATATCAGATATCTGCAAAAAAGCCATTATCGGACATCTCTAGTCGACATGTTCGTATGTCTTACTCTATAACTTTATTCATGACTGCTGGGTTACAATTACTTGTGTTTTTTTATTTTTATAAAAACTGTGTTTCCAGCCTGCTTCAAACTCAAAGGGAGAAGACGGTTTCAAGACGTGAAAGTAAAAGAAACAAAGTTGAGGCCATTGAGGGGTCATGGGAGGCCTTTTAAGAGAGGCAGGCAGGGGGGCTACTGGTTCCCTGCATTGTAATGACACTTGACCTTTGCACCCCTGCCATTGTTGACAGGCTTTTGATTTACGCTAGTGACCTTATGGTGGTCCCAACCTTTTGAGTATCTACTGGGATTCCAGATGGAATATTATAACATGGAAAAGTCGGTGTTAAGTACGTTTAAATCTTGCAGAAAACAGCTAGAAAAAAGTCGTATTAAACATGAGAGCCAATGTGATGTATTTATACACAGTGTAACCGTGTAGCTTTAGCAACCATTAGCCACTAAGATAAATAAGGCCCCAGTTTTCGAACACGGTTCCCCGCAGCCACACTCCTCTTTTGTTATACTTTTTCCTCCACTGAAAACGCCCTAAAAAAAGCTGACTTACAGCTTCGTATATTAGCATATAGCCTAGCCTAGCCGAGCATAAGGCCTCCGCCGCTCAGTACGACAGAGTTCCCCGTCAGCTTGTGTACTTCCCGCGGCCAACATCTGTCAAAAGACGCGGGCATGGCGACAGGGGGAGGGGGGGGGCTCACCTTTCGGACGCGGCGCTTCAATATGGCTTCCGCGGCAAAGACGCGGTCGCCCATGGCCGAGAGCTCCATCGTGTTCCTTCTTCTTTACGTCTCAAGTTTTCTTCAGCGAGGAGTTTGGCTCTGCTCGGTTCGACCACGGCCCAAACTGTCCCACAGAAAGACGCTCACACACCTACTGGGCTCTGCAGCGCGGCAGCGTCGACATTATGCGCGGCGGAGGCAGCCTGTTGTGCGTCACATGGTCAAACCCAGCCCCCATGGTCGCCATGGCAACCAGGAAGACACTAATGCGAATGCACAAGCGCGCGCTTCTTTTTCATTTG
This sequence comes from Nerophis lumbriciformis, assembly GCF_033978685.3. Lineage (NCBI taxonomy): Eukaryota > Metazoa > Chordata > Actinopteri > Syngnathiformes > Syngnathidae > Nerophis > Nerophis lumbriciformis. Next base: position 14,559,767 of record NC_084572.2, on the reverse strand, counting down.
ACGTCATCGTGACCGGAAAAAGTAGGAATACAACACAGTGTTATACACATTTTTTCTTTGTTTTAAAGATGTGCTATTTGGATTTACACCGTATATAAAACAATTTTGAAAAGGAATTTTACCTTTGCAACATCATTATACAATTGGCTAAGTTTTATATTCATAAATGTAAGTTTCTCAATACCCGACCTGTTTTTTGTGCCTTTAAAAAAGAATTAGAACTCTATTTTAAAATACTCTCTACCTCTAACAACCAAAACGCTGTGAAAACTATGATGCTGTGTTCCAAATTTGGATTATTTACGGAACTTGTGTGAGCCTATGGCTTTACATTTTGTTACATATACATGTATATATTTTGCATTCTATTTTAGTTACTTTATTGAGTCTACAACCCCCTGGCGCTGTTTTGTACTTTTTTTGTACTGTTTCTGTACTTGTTTTGTTTATCATTATTTTTTGATTGTATGTAAATGTTGAATATTATAAATAAAGGTTTGTAAAATAAAAAAACAAAAAACAAAAAACAACCCAGTGTTATAACTAGGGATGTCCGATAATGGCTTTTTGCCGATATCCGATATTCCGATATTGTCTCTTTAATTACCGATACCAATATCAACCGATACCGATATATGCAGTCGTGGAATTAACACATTAGTATGCCTAATTTGGACAACCAGGTATGGTGAAGATAAGGTACTTTTAAAAAAAATTAATAAAATAAGATAAATAAATTAAAAACATTTTCTTGAATAAAAAAGAAAGTAAAACAATATAAAACAGTTACATAGAAACTAGTAATTAATGAAAATTAGTAAAATTAACTGTTAAAAGTTAGTACTATTAGTGGAACAGCAGCACGCACAATCATGTGTGCTTACGGACTGTATCCCTTGCAGACTGTATTGATATATAATGTAGGAACCAGAATATTAATAACAGAAAGAAACAATCCTTTTGTGTGAATGAGTGTGAATGAATCAAGAAAGAGCCATCAATCTGTCAATCCTTTCCGTGTCCGGGCCAGGTAAGGTTCCCCGTGTTGAGTCAAATTAAGCCGCAGGGGGAAGGAGGTTTTTTGGGTTGGTGCACTAATTGTAAGTGTATCTTGTGTTTTTTATGTTGATTTAATAATAATAAAAATAAATAAAAAACGATACCGATAATAAAAAAACGATACCGATAATTTCCAATATTACATTTTAACACATTTATCCCTACTCTCTACCTCTAACAACCAAAGCGCTGTGAAAACTATGATGCTGTGTTCCAAATTTGGACTATTTACGGAACTTGTGTGAGCCTATGGCTTTACATTTTGTTACATATACAGGTATATATTTTGCATTCTATTTTAGTTACTTTATTGAGTCTACAACTCCCTGGCGCTGTTTTGTACTTTTTTTTGTACTGTTTCTGTACTTGTTTTGTTTATTATTATTTCTTGACTGTATGTAAATGTTGAAGATTATAAATAAAGGTTTGTAAAATAAATAATAAAAAAACAAACAGTGTTATAACATTAAAGAAGTCCATCCATCCATCCATCTTCTTCCGCTTATCCGAAGTCGGGTCGCGGGGGCAGCAGCTTAAGCAGGGAAGCCCAGACTTCCCTCTCCCCAGCCACTTCGTCCAGCTCCTCCCGGGGGATCCCGAGGCGTTCCCAGGCCAGCCGGGAGAGATAGTCTTCCCAGCGTGTCCTGGGTCTTCCCCGTGGCCTCCTACCGGTCGGACGTGCCCGAAACACCTTCCTAGGGAGGCGTTCGGGTGGCATCCTGACCAGATGCCCGAACCACCTCATCTGGCTCCTCTCGATGTGGAGGAGCAGCGGCTTTACTTTGAGCTCCCCCCGGATGACAGAGCTTCTCACCCTATCTCTAAGGGAGAGCCCCGCCACTCGGCGGAGGAAACTCATTTCGGCCGCTTGTACCCGTGATCTTGTCCTTTCGGTCATGACCCAAAGCTCATGACCATAGGTGAGGATGGGAACGTAGATCGACCGGTAAATTGAGAGCTTTGCCTTCCGGCTCAGCTCCTTCTTCACCACAACGGATCGATACAGCATCCGCATTACTGAAGACGCCGCACCGATCCGCCTGTCGATCTCACGATCCACTCTTCCCCCACTCGTGAACAAGACTCCGAGGTACTTGAACTCCTCCACTTGGGGCAAGATCCCCTCCCCAACCCGGAGATGGCACTCCACCCTTTTCCGGGAGAGAACCATGGACTCGGACTTGGAGGTGCTGATTCCCATCCCAGTCGCTTCACACTCGGCTGCGAACCGATCCAGTGAGAGCTGAAGATCTTGGCCGGAGGAAGCCATCAGGACCACATCATCTGCAAATAGCAGTGACCTAATCCTTCAGCCACCAAACCAGATCCCCTCAACGCCCAGACTGCGCCTAGAATTCTGTCCATAAAGGTTATGAACAGAATCGGTGACAAAGGGCAGCCTTGGCGGAGTCCAACCCTCACTGGAAACGTGTCCGACTTACTGCCGGCAATGCGGACCAAGCTCTGACACTGATTATACAGGGAGCGAACTGCCACAATAAGACAGTCCGTTACCCCATACTCTCTGAGCACTCCCCACAGGACTTCCCGGGGTACACGGTCGAATGCCTTCTCCAAGTCCACAAAGCACATGTAGACTGGTTGGGCAAACTCCCATGCACCCTCAAGGACCCTGCCGAGAGTATAGAGCTGGTCCACAGTAACACGACCAGGACGAAAACCACACTGTTCTTCCTGAATCCGAGGTTCGACTATCCGGCGTAGCCTCCTCTCCAGTACACCTGAATAGACCTTACCGGGAAGGCTGAGGAGTGTGATCCCACGATAGTTGGAACACACCCTCTGGTTCCCCTTCTTAAAGAGAGGAACCACCACCCCGGTCTGCCAATCCAGAGGTACCGCCCCCGATGTCCACGCGATGTTGCAGAGTCTTGTCAACCAAGACAGCCCCACAACATCCAGAGCCTTAAGGAACTCCGGGCGGTTCTCATCCACCCCCGGGGCCTTGCCACCGAGGAGCTTTTTAACTACCTCGGCAACCTCAGCCCCAGAAATAGGAGAGCCCACCACAGATTCCCCAGGCCCTGCTTCCTCATAGGAAGACGCGCTGGTAGGATTGAGGAGGTCTTCGAAGTATTCCCTCCACCGATCCACAACATCCGCAGTCGAGGTCAGCAGAGCACCATCCCCACCATACACGGTGTTGACACTGCACTGCTTCCCCTTCCTGAGGCGGCAGATGGTGGTCCAGAATTGCTTCGAAGCCGTCCGGAAGTCTTTTTCCATGGCCTCCCCGAACTCCTCCCATGGCCTCCCCGAACTCCTCCCATGTCCGAGTTTTTGCCTCCGCGACCGCTGAAGCCGCACACCGCTTGGCCTGTCGGTACCTGTCTGCTGCCTCAGGAGTCCCATGAGCCAAAAGAACCCGATAGGACTCCTTCTTCAGCCTGACGGCATCCCTCACCGCCGGTGTCCACCAACGCGTTCTAGGATTACCGCCACGACAGGCACCAACTACCTTGCGGCCACAGCTCCAATCGGCCGCCTCGACATTAGAGGTACGGAACATTGTCCACTCGGACTCAATGTCCAGCACCTCCCTCGTGACATGTTCAAAGTTCTTCCGGAGGTGGGAATTGAAACTCTCTCTGACAGGAGACTCTGCCAGGCATTCCCAGCAAACCCTCACAATGCGTTTGGGCCTGCCAGGTCTGTCCGGCATCCTCCCCCACCATCGCAGCCAACTCACCACCAGGTGGTGATCGGTAGAAAGCTCCGCCCCTCTCTTCACCCGAGTGTCCAAAACATGAGGCCGCAAATCCGATGACACAACTACAAAGTCGATCATGGAACTGCGGCCTAGGGTGTTCTGGTGCCAAGTGCACATATGGACACCCTTATGTTTGAACATGGTGTTTGTTATCGACAATCTGTGACGAGCACAAAAGTCCAATAACAGAACACCACTCGGGTTCAGATCCGGGCGGCCATTCTTCCCAATCACACCTCTCCAGGTTTCACTGTCGCTGCCAACATGAGCGTTGAAGTACCCCAGTAGAACGAGGGAATCACCCGGGGGAGCACTCTCCAGTACTCCCCCGAGTGAATCCAAAAAGGGTGGGTACTCTGAGCTGCCGTTTGGCGCGTAAACGCAAACAACAGTCAGGACCCGTCCCCCCACCCGAAGGCCGAGGGAAGCTACCCTCTCGTCCACCGGGTTGAACTCCAACGTGCAGGCTTTGAGCCAAGGGGCAACAAGAATTGCCACCCCAGCCCGTCGCCTCTCACTGCCGGCAACGCCAGAGTGGAAGAGAGTCCAGCCCCTCTCAAGAGAAGTGGTTCCAGAGCCCTTGCTGTGCGTCGAAGTAAGTCCGACTATGTCTAGCCGGAACTTCTCCACCTCACGCACTAGCTCAGCCTCCTTCCCCCCCAGCGAAGTGACGTTCCACGTCCCAAGAGCCAGCTTATGTAGCCGAGGATCGGACCGCCAAGTGCCCTGCCCTCGGCTTCCGCCCAGCTCACACTGCACCCGACCTCTATGGCCCCTGCTATGGGTGGTGAGCCCATTGGAGGGGGGACCCACGTTGCCTCTTCGGGCTGTGCCCGGCCGGGCCCCATGGGGTCAGGCCCGGCCACCAGGCGCTCGCCATCGTGCCCCACCTCCGGGCCTGGCTCCAGAGGGGGGCCCCGGTGACCCGCGTCCGGGCGAGGGAAATCTGGGTCCTTGGTTTGTGTTCTTCATCGAGGTCTTCGAGCTGCTCTTTGTCTGATCCCTCACCTAGGACTAGTTTGCCTTGGGAGACCCTACCAGGGGGCATAGAAACCCCCGGACAACATAGCTCCTAGGATCATTGGGACACGCAAACTCCTCTACCACGGTAAGGTGGCAGCTCAGAGAGGAGTTTATAATTGAATTAGGTTATTTGATAAAATCCGTTAATGTTACGTCATTTAGTGAATTATATACCCAAATATCACAAAAAAATTATTTATATTTCTCATAATTAGTTATGTTTTATTTCATGGCATATTTTGTTATTGTTTTATTATTATTATTATTATGTATTAATATAAAAAAGAATAAATAGAAATAAAGTTTGATTGGCTGCGATGAGGTGGCGACTTGTCCAGGGTGTACCCCGCCTTCCGCCCGATTGTAGCTGAGATAGGCTCCAGCGCCCCCCGCGACCCCAAAGGGAATAAGCGGTAGAAAATGGATGGATGGATGGATGGTATTTATTAAAAAATCAATCAAACTTTAGTGGTAGTTATCAAAAAAATCAATCAAACTTTATTCATATAGCACTTTATAGCAAAGTCAAGTTGTCAACACAAAGTGCTTTATACCAGTAAGAAAGAAGAAAACACACTTTTTTACAATGATAAATACTAATAATAAAACAATAACAAAATATGCCATGAAATAAAACATAACTAAATATGAGAAATATAAAGAATGATTAGTGATATGGGACAAGTGGTAGAAAATGGATGGATGGATGAATAGTGATATTTGGGTAAAAAATTCATGAGATTTTATTAAATAACATAATTCAATTATAAACTTATTTAAAGGTACAGGCGGTAGGAAATGAATGGATGAGCTAATAATATATTTGCATTGATTTATCTATTAAACTTTTATGCTGTACTGTATACTTATTCATTTATATATATCTGACTTTTATTATTTAGTTATTAGTCTTTAGCAACCACATTTGACAATGTATGACATGTTGTGAAATGAATCTCTGAAACGCTCAAAACTGATTTGAATATGCACTGAAAAATATGAGCACGGTATAATATGCAAACATTATTCCAATGATTTATTTTAATATGCATTAGGGGGAAATTAATGGGAATCGTTTGAGTATATGCAAAAAGTATGCGTTTTGCTATGTAAATTGTCACTCTTTTTGTATCCATCCTGTTTATGTCAATTTCTTACAGTACTTTCAATGATAAATTCAATGGAAAGTGCGCTGGTTCGATGCCGTTTTAGGTCCCGCCTACTTTCTTCCCGTTGATCGCTGTGATTGGTTCGATCCCGACACCCATCATGCTTGGTTGCAGTGCGGCGATTGTTGTTGGCGTCGCTGCTGTCAGGAGTCAGACATCACGGCTCGGCGTAAGTAGATGCTAACTTAACGCGTGTACGCCATTTAATGCGATTAACTACACTTGGCAAGTAACTATTTCCACTAGAAATACTCGTTATCCATTTGGTCATTGTTTAAACGATATGAGCCGGGGTTAAAATAACATTTCTCTGGCTGGTTGCAACGCCTGTCGAGAATACTGTCATGTGAAATTAAAACTGTCCGATGACCCAAAATCAACAGAATCAGTGTAGTCTCTTGTATGTAATGCTTTTTGTCATCAATAATGATGCACTTCTACGCTGTATTGCATTCAAGTAGGTGTATAATTAGCAGTGATGTCAATATAATAAAATAATAAATGGTAATGCATATAGCTCCAGCTTTTAGCACTACTATTTACTTACTATACTAGTAAACAATTTGTTTAAGAAAAAAAATCATAACTAGTTGGAAAAATGCTGTATCATTTTTTAATTCCGTCTACTTGGTTAGACATCACTATAATAGATTACAGGCCATTTGACTCTGCATTACATATCAAATGTAATTCATAACAGGTTGCAATGCAGTTCCTGGGGCGTCTTTTGGACACGGTCTCCTCCGTATCGACCCTCTTCAGTAACCCTTACCGGGTAAGGGACGTGCAGCTGTCCGACTACGGTGGGGGAGGAAAGCTCAAGCTGAGACAGGACGGACGCCTGGTTCTGTATAAGAACGCCCAGTGCCAATCATGGGACTGTGTGCTTACGTGTCCCGATACACCTATGGGGGCCCTCAGGTCAGTGGGTCACATCATTTGTGACTTCATTGCTCAATGTTTATTTTGTTTACTCGTTTTATTGACCTACAAGGTCCACAAACAAAGAGAATCATTGTCTCATCTGTTTGTCTTGAACGGCTTGGGGCACTTATTGATCCCATGTTTCACAGTAGACGTCTTAACCCCAACGCATGTTGCCTCTAGAGCAGACATGGCATCTATAAAGCGGTCTGAAAGCATTACAAATCTGTGTTCCTCATTCTGTATCAGCATTAGGAGACACCTGATACTCCTTGCATTTGAGTAATTTAACAGCCACTATACGAAGGTCCTGAGTTCAATCCCGGGCTCGGGATCTTTCTGTGTGGAGTTTGTATGTTTCTCCCCTTGACTGGAGTACCTCCAGGTACTCCGGCTTCCTCCCACCCCCAAAAACATGCACCTGGGGATAGGTTGATTGGCAACACTAAATTTGCCCTAGTGTGTGAATGTTGTCTGTCTATCTGTGTTGGCCCTGTGATGCGGTGACGACTTGTCCAGGGTGTACCCCACCTTCCGCCCAAATTCAGCTGAGATAGGCTCCAGCACCCCCTGCGACCCTGAAAGGGACAAGGATGGAAAATGGATGGATGGATGGATATACGAGGAACTAAGTTGTAGATCTTTGTAAACGCTGCCTCTATATATTATGCAATTAACAAATCCATCAAATGCATTCTACAACTAATATAAATATTGTGAAATCCGTTAACAGGCTTTTTCAGGTGGGATCAGAGGAGGACGCCATGAACTGGTTCCCGCAGTATGCTCTCAAGCTCCCACCCTTTTATGAAACACTCCCGCCGATGAAGGCCGAGACAGTGCAGATGATCGTGGACTGCCTCCGCAACCACCCAGAGTGGAGCGTCGCTCACATCGCCGTGGATACGGGTCTTAGGGATTGCCTTAAGCATAACTATGTCCAAAGGTGAAACAGGATATGTTTGATTTTGATTGAAACTGGATTGTCTAAATGGGACAAATTTGTGTTTGCAGTCAGATCAACACTCGTGATGCGCTGGGTCAGACGCCGCTGCACCTGGCGTGCGAGCGAAGCGACTCGGCGTGTGTGAAGGAGCTTCTGGAGGAGAGCCAGGCACGCACGGACATCAGAGACAACCAAGGGGAGACGCCCATGCACTTTGCCGCCAAGCACGACTCCCCCGTCATCATCCAGGTAACCCTTAGGTTACATTCAGACAGAGTGAAAAGCAAGAACTCACTAAGTTAATTAAAATTAACATTTCCATGGTCTTATAGTAGTGCAGCAAGTGGAAACCTGATAAGACGCTACTTTGCTAAAGCACTCGGCTCAGGCTTCCCTCCTTCGGCCCCGGTGTTCAGGCATGTGTATCAGTGTTAAATGACACGAAGGAACTATCATCGATTAATGCGGTCTCTAAATGCGCTGCATTTTTTTTAACTGAAGCCAAAAATAAATCGAAATTACTCTAACCCAATCATTTTTACAAAAAAAGCCTATGTACTCCTGTTTAATGGACACCTTTTACCAAAAAATGTCTGTCACTGTCTTTAGAAAAATGCTATATTCTAAAGCAAGGCAGCACGGTAAGACAGGGGTTAGTGCGTGTGCCTCACAATACGAAGGTCCGGGGTTCAATCCTGGGCTCGGGATCTTTCTGTGTGGAGTTTGCATGTTCTCCCCGTGACTGCGTGGGTTCCCTCTGGGTACTCCGGCTTCCTCCCACCTCCAAAGACATGCACCTGGGGATAGGTTGATTGGCAACACTAAATCGGCCCTAGTGTGTGAATGTGAGTGTGGATGTTGTCTGTCTGTGTGTTGGCCCTGCGATGAGGTGGCGACCCGTCCAGGGTGTACCCCGCCTTCCGCCCGAATGCAGCTGAGATAGGCTCCAGCACCCCCCGCGACCCCGAACGGGACAAGCGGTAGAAAATGGATGGATTGATGGATATATTCTAAAGCAGGGGTTTCAAACTTGCAGTCATATTTTGTGGCCCTCTTTCTAACTTCAATGTTTAGTTGAACTGCGACCAGCGCACCCTGGACAGCTAATAATTGAATGTATTATGGGAATCTTGTACACCACTAGACCCGAGGTATTCAACAAGGGGTCCGCAGAGGTACTGCAGGGTGGTCGTGAAAATTTGGGGATGATTCGATTGATGATTGTTCAATATGGTTTTATATTCCCCTGCAATTTTTCCACAAATTTAAATGTCTTTAAATACACATTAACTGTGATCCAACACACTATTGTGTAATTATATTATATCCAAGCTAGCAATTAGCCCTCTAGTTTCCAGCTCATGATTAATGGCGCTAGTTGCCAGCTAGTGATTAGCAGAACTATATTGTATTATTTGAATATTTCAGTGTTGTTCAATAACAAGATACCATGAGGACCAGTTAAAGTTAAAACACAATTTTATACATTTTGTATAATTAGCTGGTTCTCGCTCCATTTTTCTGTCAGTTTGGGGGTCCTTGACATGGAAATTGTTGAAGACCGCTGCACTAGACTCTAACTACAGTAATGGCGAAACACAAAAAGTCCAGCCCAACAAACACAATGAGCAACCTGCGTAAAGCAAGCTGAAGTGTTAACAAATTCAGTCATGTGGTAAAATGCGATTCTGAAGTGAAAACTTTGTACTGTCCAGCCTCACCCAAACTTTACCTCCATTGGGACCCCAGTTAAATTAAGTTTGAGGGCCTTGTTCTAAAGCTTCTACAAACCATCAAACGTTACATGCCTTGTTTGAATGAGAAAAACAACAGTAATCCTCGTTCTGTTCACTTTCTGCTAATCTGTTTTGTAGGTTTGAACTGTATTGTAATGTTCACTACAAATTTGTTGTTTTTACATCGACACTTGCTGCTTGCTCCCTTCCTGTTTACTTCCTGTTTCGGTTGCCCATTTAGGCAGCAAACTAATTGCCTGAATTAATTGCAACCTTTGCTTGTTGCCACCAAATGGTGAAATCCATTAGGCCTCCACCGCTTGTAAGACATAGCAACGGCACAATATCACCTCTGCCCGTCTAATTCCACATAATTGACTAAATGCTTCCTGATGAAAAATCCATCCATCAATTATTGATACCCAACCCTTGTTCTGTCTTTGCTCAGGTCCTGTGCTCACGCTTGTGCTCTGGTGTGAACGAGCTCAACAACAACGGGGAGACGCCGCTCCACGTGTCCTGCCGCCTGGGCAGGTTGGAGGCCGTCAAAGCCCTCCTGGGGGGCGGGGCCAAGTGCAACATCCTGGGTGGCGTCGGCTACCCGATCCACACCGCCATGAAGTACAGTGAGAAGAGGTGAGCCGGCGACCAAAGGTGCTTACATGTATAAAACTCAACAGCCAGTAAACTGATGTCAAACTCAATCAATTTACTAACTGTACAGGCACAGTTTCAAGTCACGCTTTACCCTTTTATTAGTTGACATTCAAGTGTAAAAAATAAATGAGACACTGTATAATAAACACTACATTTTGTGCTCACTGTTAACTTTGGTAGCAAGTGATGGACGCCTCCTTTTTTCGGTACTTTTGGGGGGAATTTTGCCCATCATCCGCAATCCTTGTGTGAGACAAGAACATTTCTGTGTACTCTAAGTAGTCAACAATGGCTAATAAGAGGCAGCTAACCACACATGTACTGGAGATACAATATAACCTGCTTATAAAGCTCTCTAAAAACTATTAAAAAACCTCCAAACACATTTTATATACCGTATTTTCCGCACTATAAGGCGCACCGGATTATTAGCCGCACCTTCTATGAATTACATATTTCATAATTTTGTCCACCAATAAGCCGCCCCGGACTATAAGCCGCGCCTACGCTGCGCTAAAGTGAATGTCAAAAAAACGCTGCGCTAAAGTAAATGTCAAAAAAACAGTCAGATAGTTCAGTCAAACTTTAATAATATATTGAAAACCAGCGTTCTAACAACTCTGTCCCAAAATGTACGCAAATGTGCAATCACAAACATAGTAAAATTCAAAATGGTGTAGAGCAAAAGCAACATAATGTTGCTCGAACGTTAATGTCACAACACACAAAATAAACATAGCGCTCACCTTCTGAAGTTATTCTTCATTCGTAAATCCTTCGAATTCTTCGTCTTCGGTGTCCGAATTGAAAAGTTGCGCAAGCGTGGGATCCAAAAATGGCCGGCTCCGTCTCGTCGAAGTCATCGGATTCAGTGTCGCTGTTGTTGTGCAGCAGTTCTGTGAATCCTGCCTTCCGGAAAGCTCGGACCACAGTTGTGACCGAAATATCTGCCCAGGCATTTACGATCCACTGGCAAATGTTGGCGTATGTCGTCCGGCGCTGTCTGCCCGTCTTAGTGAAGGTGTGTTCGCCTTCGGAGCTGTGTGAAAAAAAGCCACCCGGCCTCTTCGCGTAAACTTCCCTTAACCACTCGCTCATCTTTTCTTCATCCATCCATCCCTTCGAGTTAGCTTTTATGATGACGCCGGCTGGAAAGGTCTCTTTTGGCAAGGTCTTCCTTTTGAATATCACCATGGGTGGAAGTTAGCATGGCAAGCTAGAACCACAGTGAAGGATGACTTCTCATTCCCTGTGGTGCGAATATTCACCGTACGTGCTCCCGTTCCACAGTGCGGTTCACAGGAATATCAGTTGCTGTGAAATACGGTAGTAATCCGTGTGCGGATGGAGAGATTGCGTCTTTTTATGAACCGGATCCTTGTCGCTTTGTAGGAGCCATTTTGTGGTCTTTACAGATGTAAACAGGAAATGAAACGTACGGTGATATCCGCGCGTTTTTTCTTCTTCTTCCGGGGGCGGGTAGAAGAAGAAGCGCTTCCTGTTCTATGGGGGCGGGTGCTTTCCTTGGCGGTTGCTTGCGTAGAAGAAGAAGCGCTTCCTGTTCTACCGGGAAAAAAGATGGCGGCTGTTTACCGAAGTTGCGAGATCGAAACTTTATGAAAATGAATCGTAATAAAGCGCACCGGGTTATAAGGCGCACTGTCAGCTTTTGAGAAAAATTGTGGTTTTTAGGTGCGCCTTATAGTGCGGAAAATACGGTACATGCTATAAATATATTTAATATAGTAGCAGGCACATTCATGATAACATGTAATATTCACAGTATGTTGGTCATTTTAAAGGCCTACTGAAATGCGATTTTCTTATTTAAACGGGGATAGCAGGTCCATTCTATGTGTCATACTTGATCATTTCGCGATATTGCCATATTTTTGCTGAAAGGATTTAGTAGAGAACATCGACGATAAAGTTCGCAACTTTTGGTCGCTGATAAAAAAGCCTTGCCTGTACCGGAAGTAGCAGACGAGTAGCGTGACGTCACAGGTTGTGGAGCTCCTCACATCTGCACATTGTTTACAATCATGGCCACCAGCAGCGAGAGCGATTCGGACCGAGAAAGCGACGATTTCCCCATTAATTTGAGCGAGGATGAAAGATTTGTGGATGAGGAAAGTGAGAGTGAAGGACTAGAGGGCATTGGGAGCGATTCAGATAGGGAAGATGCTGTGAGAGGCGGGTGGGACCTGATATTCAGCTGGGAATGACTAAAACAGTAAATAAACACAAGACATATATATACTCTATTAGCCACAACACAACCAGGCTTATATTTAATATGCCACAAATGAATACCGCATAACAAACACCTCCCCCCTCCCGTCCATATAACCCGCCAATACAACTCAAACACCTGCACAATACACTCAATCCCACAGCCCAAAGTACCGTTCACCTCCCCAAAGTTCATACAGCACATATATTTCCCCAAAGTCCCCAAAGTTACGTACGTGACATGCACATAGCGGCACGCACGTACGGGCAAGCGATCAAATGTTTGGAAGCCGCAGCTGCATGCGTACTCACGGTACCGCGTCTGCGCATCCAACTCAAAGTCCTCCTGGTAAGAGTCTCTGTTGTCCCAGTTCTCCACAGGCCAATGGTAAAGCTTGACTGTCATCTTCCGGGAATGTAAACAATAAAACACCGGCTGTGTTTGTGTTGCTGCAGTCGGCTGCAATACACCGCTTCCCATCTACAGCTTTCTTCTTTGCTGTCTCCATTGTTCATTGAACAAATTGCAAAAGATTCACCAACACAGATGTCCAGAATACTGTGGAATTTTGCGATGAAAACAGACGACTTAATAGCTGGCCACCATGCTGTCCCAAAATGTCCTCTACAATCCGTGACGTCACGCGCTGACGTCATCATACCAAGACGTTTTCAGCAGGATATTTCGCGCAAAATTTAAAATTGCACTTTAGTAAGCTAACCCGGCTGTATTGGCATGTGTTGCAATGTTAAGATTTCATCATTGATATATAAACTATCAGACTGCGTGGTCGGTAGTAGTGGGTTTCAGTAGGCCTTTAAAGCCCCATTTAAGAACTTTCAGTTTTGGTTGATTTTGGCGGCGCCAGTGGACCAAAACGGTAGTTTTTTGCCTGAAGGAAGACCACATTTCCCATAAGGACCAGTGCATAGCGTCATCATTTGTCAGAAACTACTGTCACGTACATAAAAACTGACACAATAATCCTACAATGACTCAGTATGACTGATCTTTCGACAGTAGGAACTTATATATTTTACTCAAACTTTATATTTGCGGTTTGCAGTCATTATGTCAAGTCATGTTTTTTTCTTTATACAGTACTTTTGAGTTTGTTGCCGGCTGGTCGTGTCAGTGTGGTACTGCGAACTATGAAGCTGGTGGCTATTTATTGCTACCATTCAAATTTCTGATGGCTAACATTAGCATTAGCATTTTGATTTGAGCATCAAAAGGTACTTAATCGTAAAGCAGGAACAGAGCCAAAGCACCATCGGTCTGAAATCCCTCCTTGTCTTTGAACTCATGCCAGCGAGTGAAAGCCGGACCAATGTTGATCCTTTACTGTCCTATTATCCGAGTAGCCTCCCTTTTTCTTTGCAGTAATTGCACGTAAGCGTTCACATCAACTGCCGTCTTTGTAAGGAATGGGAAAAGGGGGAAGTGATGTATGCCGTAAAGCAAGTTGGCAGGTTTGAAGTTTATTGTGTGGCAGGGTTTCTGCCACATTCTTCAAAATTGCTCAGTGCCAGTGAAAGAAATACAGATTCCCTCAGGCCATGGCAGAGGTGTCATTCAACTAGTTGTAAGTCAATGTTTTATCCCAAAAGTTTTGAAAATATTTTATGAAGGTTGGAAAGTTACTTTGTGCTGCTTTAAGCAGAACCGTAACTTCTTTCCTGGGCGCATTGATTTCTACAGAGCGCATAGCAACGGTAGCGTAGATTACAATTGGAAAAACACAGTGTAGTCCCCTACAATGCTGTGACATGCATGACACTTTTTTACAATTTTTACTTATCATACAGGTACAGTAAGTGTATAAAGAAGTTAACTGCCAAAAATTATACTTTGAAATAAATAAATTGTGCAGGGAAGGTTATATCAAATGTGCAGAAGAACTTTGAACTGAGCAACCAGGATAGACGTGTATACCCTTCCCTTAAGTCACAATAAGCTTAATTTGCAGTTCTATGGTTATCGTCACACATTTCCTCTTTGCCATTACTGCTAATTGTTTTGATTTTTCGTTGTGCTTTACTTTTGTAGCTGTTTGGATAAATAGTGCTACTGAAGTGCCAGGTGGTTGCATCAGCTCTGTGCTTTAGTTTATGTCCTTTAGGTTCTTTAATGTTTCCCTGTTGTTTCTCATACCAAGATGGTGCCGTGGATGGCCACCACAGTACTGCGATCTTTCGTAGTTATTGCGTTTTATTTTGTCATACATTGACCAGAGAAAGCCCAGTCTACCAAGTCAAATTCCTTGTGTGTTAAACATACTTGGCCAATAAAGCTGATTTTGATTATTCTGTATTGGAAAAAAAAAATACTTTAAAAAGCCAAATGCCTCAGTGACTAATTTGAGTTTTTGAAATTTTAGTGGTATATTTCTGGAGATTATTTATCTCGTAATCTGAATTGTACCAATTTAAGCTTTGTCTGTCAGCTGTGCAGAGGAGGTCCTAAAAGCGGATCCTGACCAGCTGCATGCTGAAGACTCTCTGTATGGAGGCACGCCGCTCCACTGGGCTAAAACAGCCGAGGTGAGGATTGTCACACTTACTTACGGTGGTTCACCAAAACAGCTTGACTTTCATACACTTGACAACTCCTTTCTTCCAGATGTGTCGCATGATGCTGGATAAAGGCTGCACAATTAACTACCTCAGCAAAACCGGCGAGAGCGCCCTTCACATTTTGACCAAGAAAGGTCGCTTCGAGGCGGCGATGGTTCTGCTCACCCACGGCGCCAACGCCAACCTGAAGGGGCAGGACGGAAACACGGCACTGCACCTAGCCATGAAGGTGCGTAGTCCAATGTGGAACACTACCAAGATAAACTAACTGGAACGTTCATGTTGGAATAGATGGATCACATGGAGTTGATCAAAGCTCTTATTGTGTTCGGGGCCGATGTGGAGATCCACAACGACTTGGGAGAGACGCCGGGACTGATCGCTGCTCGCACCAGCAAAGGTACGTCCACCGACATGTTGTTAGCAATGTACAGTAGATCCCGCCTGGGCTTTGAGGTAAAAGATGGAGGGTGTTATTTTGTTAGCAAGTTATTAAATAAAGGGACTTGGCTAAAACCAGTACAAAAAGCCAAATCTTGAAGTTTTGTTTGTAGATGAAATGGAATATTACAATATTGGTCTGAGGTTTAAAGGTAGCCAATGGCTGGGCGCTTATTTGTACCTAATTGGCTACTGATGCTTGTGGCATCTTCATAATCAATGTCATTTACTTAAGGTATAGTAAATTTAATAATCAACTATGATTATCATTCATTAGTGTGGGGTACTTATACATTTCGGTATACCGGTACTAACAAAGTACCGAGTACTAATATATTAAAAAAGGTACTGTACTGTTTTTAAAAGAATCAATCAATAAATCAGTCAATGTTTATTTATATAGCCCTAAATCACAAGTGTCTCAAAGGGCTGCACAAGCCACAACGACATCCGCGGTACAGAGCCCACATAAGGGCAAGGAAAAACTCACAACCCCAATGGGACGTCGATGTGAATGACTATGAGAAACCTTGGAGAGGATCGCATATGTGGGTGACCCCCCACCCCCTCTAGGGGAGACCGGATGCAATGGACGTCGAGTGGGTCTGACATAATATTGTGAAAGTCCAGTCCATATTAGATCTAACATAATAGTGGGAGTCCAGTCCATAGTGGGGCCAGCAGGAGACCATCTCGAGCGGAGACGGGTCAGCAGCGCAGAGATGTCCCCAACCGATGCACAGGCGGGAAAGAAAAGAAAAAAAAACGTCTTCTTTTTTTTCGGCATCTGTTTTGTAAAACATGTTTTTCCATTCTATACTAACCTATTCTTATATTATGGCATGCTGAATCCAATCAATTTAGTGTTATAAGATTTTCTTTTAAAATGAAGCCAATAATGTAATGTTTTATTTTCCCCTTAATTTCAAAAAGTATAAAAATACATAATAGTACGGGTACCAAATGTTGGTATCAGTATATGGCCAACTAAACAGGCGCTATGACTGCTACCAAGGATGTGTGCGGCTGTGCCTGAATAAATGCAATTTCTGTCGTTTTGATGTCAGTTTTTCTGACGAAATAAACCAAAATAATATGTCTATATATAGTTGTAAACATACTCCAGCTTATAAACTTACAAAAGAACATGCTTTTAGTATTGAGAGTATATTTTTGCAGCCGTATTTGCTACTATAATAACTCAAATATGGTAACATTGGCTAGCAGTAGAAAATGTGGACTGATTTTTGGTCCAGAACTTATTTTGCTTTATTCATATTGACGTATTTCTTGCCACTTTATGTTGTATATTTTTTATGAGATTTCCAGTTAATTTTCTTATCTATTATTACACCCAACATTTGGGTTCTTTTACTTGTTCAATATCCATCTATTTGTATTTGTGTTTGACCTGCTCTTCTACTGCTACCCAATTGCATTATTTTAGTTTTACTAAGATTCAAAGAGAGTCTGTTTTTGTCAAACCGTCTCTTTAATATGTTCGTTTCTTCTGTTATTATTTCTATTAGCTTCTGTGTGTTCTCTCCTGAACAAAACGCAGACGT
The DNA here is from genome assembly GCF_033978685.3 of Nerophis lumbriciformis. NCBI lineage: Eukaryota > Metazoa > Chordata > Actinopteri > Syngnathiformes > Syngnathidae > Nerophis > Nerophis lumbriciformis. The sequence continues at coordinate 14,542,707 of NC_084572.2, read as the reverse complement.
TGTGTCGTGTGTTTACCTGGCACAAGACGCTGTAATCAGTGGCTCTTCAGTGTCGTTCGCTAACCTTCACTTTCCTCATTTGTCTTCTTTCCCCGTTGTGGGGAAAGCAATGTAAAAGATTTCCACAGTTCTCGCGGGTGGAGCAGCCCCATGCTGCACAACCAGGCATTTTTTCACATCAAAAAACTAACAAGGAAGCGCCCCAAATACATCGCATCACCTCAAAGTTAGTAGCAGTCATGGCGCCTTGTAGTCACATTAATCCCTTTTGACTAATCATTGAGGAGATCCCCTAAACCGAGTTGGCCATACTCTCTTTCCACACAACTCTGATCGGGACTACACAGTATATAATATCGAATGGTATTTATTCATTAATCTGTATTTTGTCATTCACTGTGGAACGTAACCCAGCGAACGGCAAGGATCTACTGTATATTTATAGTGATAGACATACTGCATACTAACAATAATGATCTTACCACATTACCAAGCATTTCTTATGTAGTCTCTATAACATGCTTGATTGCCTCCCGCAGTACCATACATATTAAGTCCTGAACAGCAGAGGGTGACATTACAACTCAATAGCCAAAGAGTACTCTTCATTCCTAAAAGCCTCACTCTTTGCTTTTGTTATGTTCCTTTTTGTAAATTCCAGTTAACATAAAAAAAAATTGTGTAACAATGTATTGAGCTGTAAAGAAATATAACTATGAGTTATTAATACCTTCTATCCCCAATTACTAATAAACATGAGCACCACTACAATATAATGGTTGACAAATTGTCTATACATTACTTATTGGGTAGTTTGTTGTGAGAAACAGCTTATGAGTCTGTGATAAGTAGTTCAAAAGTAAAAAAAAAAATTATGTTATCACATTGTAGTGCAGGATGAGTCATTTAAATAGAAAAGTTTATAATAGATATATCAGTCTTTTTACAGCGTCACTCCCTGCCCTTGGCCCCCATGCAAGTAGTCTGTAACAATTAGTAGTGGGAAATCGAATATGGCAAAATATCTCAATACTTTTTCCAACAACATAATCTCCATTTTTTAATGTCACTTTTAATATCAATTGAAAGAAAAATTGGTGCCGGCTTAGTGGTGAGCAAGACAGTACAAGAAGTGGAGCGTTATAAGAAGTGGCAAGAAACCTGATCCACTTTTTAAATCGAAATAGATCATTTGAATTAGATTGTTCTTTTATTTAGTTGTTCCAAATTATTATTTTTGTCCTCTAGTATAAAACTTGGATTTCCAGCTGCATTTGGAATATCGCAATACATCACAATATTGTGATACTGCATTATATCATGAAGTCATTAAAATATAAGCCCCTCACTCCAGACCGCAGAATTTTCCGATTGTAGGTCAAAGAACGGTTTATTCTCTATGAAGTAGGTCACTGGCTAAAATTTGAGCACAATATTAATATCTGGTAACAATTTTTTCATCATATATCGTTTGTTTGCTATCATTTTGAACCCTAACAGAGTGCATTTAATTTTGAAGTTGTAATTAAATATCATTTCAAACACAATATTGAAGTGCTATAATTTACTAACGATGCAATGTTTCTGTAAAATGCACGATTGCTCACATCCGTTTCTCTCTCTGCCTGTTGTTATTGCAGTGTGTGTGTGTGTGCGTGTGTGTGCGCGTGTGTGCGTGCGTAAGTGTGTAGGTGTGTGCATGTCTAACTAATTGCATGTTGCTTTAACGAAGGCCCCAATAGAAAGATACTGCTGGACATGCTGTGTAGTGTAGGTGTGCAACGCTGCCATCCTCCCACTCCTGGCAGCCCTTCCCCGTTCTCCAGCAAAGCCGTAGCGCAGGCGGGCATAGGTAATGCCATTACTCCACTCGCTCTTATACTACCCTTTCCTTAAACATTTATTTTATTGAGGTCTGAGTTTAGCTACATTGTATTTGTGTATATCCTGATTTTTTGCAAAGTTAAATGAATCAAAAACAAATGCAAACCATTTTGGCTGAATCAAAAGGAGTTCCACTCCCTTTCCTATTTCCTGTCTTTATGCCTTCGCACCGCGCTAATGACCGCTCTGATTGGCTGGCAGGTTTTGAGGACATTATGCACATGGGAGCTGCTATCACAGCAATGAGCAGAGGCACATCCCAAGTGGACGGTACCAAGAAAATGAGGTGTGTCTTACGTTATGAATCAACACATTACAGTCTAGAGATGTCTTTTTCTTCATATAAATATAAAATAATTTGTTCCAGGGTTAAGCTGTTGCCATCATAAAATCTTTATAATTGCACTGTTGATATTGAAAGGTTTTCTTCTCACACAAGTGTAAAAAGAAGTTAAAGGCCTACTGAAATGTGATTTTCTTATTCAAACGGGGATAGCAGGTCCATTCTATGTGTCATAAATGATCATTTTGCGATATTGCCATATTTTTGCTGAAAGGATTTAGTAGAGAACATCGACGATTAAGTTCGCAACTTTTGGTCGCTGATAAAAAAGCCTTGCCTGTACCGGACGTAGCAGACGAGTAGCGTGACGTCACAGGTTGTGGAGCTCCTCACGTCTGCACATTGTTTACAATCATGGCCATGAGGAAAGTGAGAGTGAAGGATTCAGATAGGGAAGATGCTGTGAGAGGCGGGTGGGACCTGATATTCAGCTGGGAATGACTAAAACAGTAAATAAACACAAGATTAGCCACAACACAACCAGGCTTATATTTGATATGCCACAAATTAATCCCGCATAACAAACACCTTCCCCCTCCCGTCCATATAACCCGCCAATACAACTCAAACACCTGCACAACACACTCAATCCCACAGCCCAAAGTACCGTTCACCTCCCCAAAGTTCATACAGCACATATATTTCCCCAAAGTTACGTACGTGACATGCACATAGCAACACGCACGTACGGGCAAGCGATCAAATGTTTGGAAGCCACAGCTGCATGCGTACTCACGGTACCGTGTCTGCGTATCCAACTCAAAGTCCTCCTGGTAAGAGTCTCTGTTGTCCCAGTTCTCCACAGGCCAATGGTAAAGCTTGACTGTCATCTTTCGGGAATGTAAACAATGAAACACCGGCCGTGTTTGTGTTGTTGAAGTCGGCCGCAATACACCGCTTCCCACCTACAGCTTTCTTCTTTGCTGTCTCCATTGTTCATTGAACAAATTGCAAAAGATTCACCAACACAGATGTCCAGAATACTGTGGAATTTTGCGATTAAAACAGACGATTTAATAGCTGGCCACCATGCTGTCCCAAAATGTCCTCCACAATCCGTGACGTCACGCGCTGACGTCATCATACCGAGACGTTTTCAGCAGGATATTTCGCGCAAAATTTAAAATTGCACTTTAGTAAGCTAACCCAGCCGTATTGGCATGTGTTGCAATGTTAAGATTTCATCATTGATATATAAACTATCAGACTGCATGGTCGGTAGTAGTGGGTTTCAGTAGGCCTTTAAGCAGATTGTGTTTCACTGTGTGAAAGGCTTCCATTGATAATTAAATGTGAGGTCTCTCCTCTCCTCTGCAGAATTGACAGACTGCTGTGTCTGGATGGAGGAGGCATCAAAGGGCTGGTTCTGATCCAGATGCTAATTGCCCTGGAGAAAGAGGCGGGCCGGCCTACGAGAGAGCTCTTCGACTGGGTGGCTGGCACCAGCACAGGTGGAATCCTGGCCCTGGCTGTAGTCCACGGTTTGTGATTTCTTTTTTGTTCCTTATCTTATATTTCAGCGCGAGCACGATGACAACGCTGCTTCAAACGTGCAGGGAAATCCATGGAGTACCTCCGCTGCTTGTACTTCAGGATGAAGGAGCAGGTGTTCAAAGGGTCTCGACCATACGAGTCGGCCCCACTGGAGGACTTCCTGAAGAATGAATTCGGAGAGAACACCAAAATGACAGATGTCCAGTATCCCAGGTATTGTTATCCAAGTTCCATGACACTGGTAGACTTCAAATTTTAAAACAAAATGTGTAAAGGGAATTTCTCACAGTTTTTCCAGTAAGAAATGGCTCTTGTAATTTCTTATTATTTCAGTAGAATTTGCGCATAAAGGCTGAAAAGCTGAAGAGGAACTGAAATGCAAACAGTTACCACGCTAGCCAGATAGGGTTAAGTGACACAATATATGACTCTTGGTTGTATACTGGTAAAGTAAGCGAAAAAAGCTAGCATAGTAACATGCTACGTTAAAAGTTGCTAAAGTATGCTAAAAGTTAGCATGCAAGAAACATTTTATATTTGACTCTGAGGCGTACACCTGCAAAATGAGCTAACATGCTGACATGCCTGAAGTAACACACTATTTGAATCTGAGGTGTATGGCTTCAAAATGAGCTAAAAATTAAATATGATAACAGTAAACATCCTATCAGAGTGAACTAACAAAATATTTGACTCTGATATGTGGACTTTTGAAAAATTGTCTATTTATTCATTACAATTGTGGGGAACATGTCTTGGAAAAAGGTGGAATTCCTGGAAATGTGGTAATTCAAAATCAAAAAATGTTAAGCATGCGTGTGATGAATGAACTGAACATTTTTGAATGTGTAATGGTCTGGAACAAATAAAACATATATACAATTAGTCTGTTTCAGTGTCAAGCTGTAACCATCCCCTAATGCTTTTGTTTGTGACTGTACAAATTGTTTTTTAAGATTTTTTTAAATATTCTTAACTGTTATAAAATATTATTAACTGTTTATAAATAATAAATTAACCACCTAAATCAAAGTAAAACTACTCTCCTTTCCCAAATTATGTGGGCTCTATCAATAACCTCACTAACAACCTTAACGATGCCCTGCACAACGCCATTGATAGTATAGCACCGCTAAAGCTAAAAAAAGGTCCCAAAAAGCTGTACCCCCTGGTTCACAGAAGTAACCAGAGCTCTTAAACTGGAACGCAAATGGCGTGCGACTAAACTTGAGGTTTTTCATCAAGCATGGAGTGATAGTTTTATGACTTATAAAGAAGCGCTTACCTTACGCTAATTACTACTCCAATCTTATCCGCCTCAATAAAAAAGATCCTAAATATTTGTTCAATACAGTAGCATTGCTAACCCAACAATGGACTCCCCCAGTAGCTCCACCCACTCGACTGATGACTTTATGAAATTCTTTACTCAGAAAATTTAACTAATTCGAATGGAGATTAAAGATAACACGTCACAGCTCCAACTGGGTTCTATTAACGCAGATACAAATATATGTACGATGGATATTGCCCTCCAAAATAATCTCTCTCTATTTGAAGAAAAAACATTAGAGGAACTCCTGCAACTTGTAAATGGGATAAAACAAACAACATGTTTACTTGACCCACTTCCTTTGAAACTTATCAAGGAGATGTTTGTAATATTAGGACCATCAGTGCTAAATATTTTTAACTCACCTCTTTCCTCTGGTACTGTTCCTCTAGCATTCAAAAAAGTGGTTATTCATCCTCTGTTCAAAAGACCTAACCTCGATCCTGACCTCATGGTAAACTACCACCAGGTGTCCCACCTTCCCTTTAGCTCGAAAATCCTCGAAAAAATTGTTGCACAGCAGCTAAATGAACACTTGGCGTCCAACAATCTCTGTGAACCCTTTCAGTCCGGTTTCAGGGCAAATCACTCTACGGAGACAGCCCTCGCAAAAATTACTAATGATCTAATGCTATCTATGGATGCTGATGCGTCATCCATGTTGCTGCTACTTTATCTTAGGTCTGCTTTCGATACCGTTGATCATAAAATTGTATTAGAATGTATCAAAACACGTATTGGTATGATATACTTAGCCTTTTCTTTGTTTACCTCCTATCTTACTGACAGGTTGCAGTGCGTCTCCCATAACAATGTGACCTCGGAGTATGTTATGGTAACGTGCGGCATTCCACAAGGTTCGGTTCTTGGCCCTGCACTTTTCAGTATTTATTTGCTGCCGCTATGTGACATCATACAGAAATACGGTGTTAGCTTTCACTGTTATGCTGATGACACCCAACTCTACATGCCCCTAAAGCTGACCAACACACCAGATCGTAGTCACCTGGAGGTGTGTCTAAATGATATTAAACAATGGATGTCCAGCAACTTTTTGCATCTTAACGCTAAGGAAACGGAAATGTTGATTATCGGTCCTGCTAGACACTGGCACTTATTTAATAATACCACCTTAACATATGACAACCAAACAATTACACAAAGCGACTCGTAAAGAATCTTGCTATTATCTTAGACCCAATTCTCTCATTTGAGTCACACATTAAGAGTCTTACTAAAACAGCCTTCTTTCATCTCTGTAATATCGCTAAAATGTGTCCCATTTTGTCCACCACCGATGCTGAGATCATTATTCATGCGTTCGTTACGTCTCGTGTCGATTACTGTATCTTATTATTTTTGGGTCTCCCTATGTTTAGCATTAAAAGATTACAGTTGGTACAAAATGTGGCTGCTAGACTTTTGACAAGGACAAGAAAGTTTGATCATAATATTCATACACTGGCTCACTTGCACTGGCTTCCTATGAATTTCAGATGCGACTTTAAGGTTTTACTGCGTATGTACAAAAGTAAATGATTTAGCTCCATCCTTTCCTGCTGATTGTATTGTACCGTATGTCCTGGCCAGAAATCTGTGTTCAAAGAACTCCGGCTTATTAATGATTCCCAGTGTCCCACATCTGCGGTCCCTTCCAGGGTTTCACGTTGTTCCCATTGGGTTGAGGGTTTTTTTGCCCTTACGTGGGATCTGAGCTGAATATGTTGTTGTGGCAGGTGCAGCCCTTTGAGACATTTTTGATTAAAGGCTATATATGTAAACGTTGATTAATTGATTGATAAAGTGATACTGCCACATAGTGTTGTTCTAAAGGTATTTCTTTAATTAAGTCTCAAACACTGCATGTTTTGATTGACTCCTGAGGCCTATATTTCCATAAGATTTAGGTTTTGGAGTCATAATGTTAAGCTTCACCCTTCCTCTTCTTCCTCCACAGAGTGATGGTGACCAGTGTTTTAGCAGACCGCCATCCGGGAGAGCTCCACATTTTTAGGAATTACGACCCGCCCTTCTTACAAAGAGAGTCCCCTTACGCCACCACGGCCACCTTCAAGCCTCTCACCATTCCGCAAGGTAAGACGCGTGCCGACTGTGCTTCTTGTGTGTGCGTGTGCGTAGTGTGCCAGCCGTGTTGTTGCAGGATGGGAGAGTGAGGATGTGTTGCTAGTAGGATACACAGTGGAGTCTGCCAGTAAACGTAGGAAGCTGACTGAGGAAGGTGTGTGTTTGCATGCCTGCAAAGCGCTTGACAGACTGTTAGTGTTTTTCTGCTTTCTCTTGAAATAAGAGCAACTAGTGTGGCGAGCTGCCCGGTCCAGTGGCGCCGCTCCCACCTACTTCCGCCCAATGGGACGCTTCCTTGATGGCGGACTGTTGGCCAACAACCCCACGCTAGATGCCATGTCAGAGATCCATCAGTATTACAAAGTTCTCAAAGCAGAGGTGACTGTTTCTTTGAATGAGTGTTGTATAAACAAAAATCGGACATCCAGTAACGTTCCCTTCCGCGTCTCAGGGCCACGGAGTTGAAATCAAGAAGCTTGGTCTCGTTGTTTCCCTTGGCACTGGTAAGACCCTCACTTCTATGTGCTCATTATGACAAAAATTAGACAATCCCAAACATTACAGCTGTATCAAATATCCTATATGTTCTACCAATAACTAGCAATGCTATGATGTAGATCAGTGGTCCCCAACCAAAAAAATATATTTTTTATTTTTTATTAAATCAACATAAAAAACACAAGATACACTTACAATTAGTGCACCAACCCAAAAAAACTCCCTCCCCCATTTACACTCATTCACACTCATTCGCACAAAAGGGTTGTTTCTTTCTGTTATTAATATTCATTTAATGGCACTCGTTATTGACATAACGAGTGCCGTGCTGCTTAGAGTGATGAATGAAGAATCCTTTTGAGCAGAATCGATATGGACTGTTTAACGTCTGTACAAAGATGATGAAGATGTTCTACGAGTCGGTGGTGGTGGCGGGTGCCTTCTTGTACGCCGTGGCCTGCTGGGGCAGTGGGCTGAGAGCGAGGGATGCAAACAGACTGGACAAGCTGGTAAAGAAGGCCAGTAACCTGGTGGGAGTGGAGCTAGACTCTCTGGCGGTGGTGTCAGAGAGGAGAAGTCTAGCAAAGCTCCTAGCCATTATGGACAACACCTCCCACCCACTACACTCGGACCTGGCAGAGAGAATGAGCACGTTCAGTGGAAGGCTCAGACTCCCAAAATGCAACACGGAACGACACAGGAGGTCCTTCATACCGACAGCCATCAGACTGCATAATGCATATGTTCCTTCTTGACAGCACTTAAATGTAGAATTATATTATTAATTAATTATTAATATTATTTATATATTATATATATGATATAATATATATATTAGATTATTTATTATTATTATTATTTTCTATTGTGAGCAAACTGTGGAGCTGAATTTCCCCCAGGGATCAATAAAGTACTTTCTTTTCAATTCTATTCTATTCTATTCTTTAAGGCAAAACAGGAAGTACATTTTCAACTCGCAGCACTCGAACTTATCCAAAAGATGGCAGCACAGCACAAACAATAACACGCAATATCAGTCTTCTGCTTGGGTTTAGTGAACACGATTGAACACAAAACATTTGCAATTAACTAATTCATAAATTAGCCGCACCATTTTATAAGCCGCAGGGTTCAAAGTGTAAGAAAGAAGTATCGGTTTATAGTCCGGAATGTATGGTAGATTAATGTTGAACTGGTGAGAGTGTTTCTCACACTGTCTCGTAAATGTGTCCCCTTCGCTGTTTCTCACACTGTCTCGTAAATGTGTCCCTTCCGCACTAGGTAAGCCTCCCCAGGTGGCGGTAAGTTCCGTGGACGTTTTCCGACCCTCCAACCCTCTGGAGCTGGCTAAGAGCATCGTGGGAGCCAAGGAGCTGGGCAAGATGCTGGTAGACTGCGTGAGTATCAGAGCTCGGACACAAACATTGAGTATGCATCATCAACTAATATCATCTCTGCCTGACTGAACAGTGCACTGACTCTGATGGCTGTGCAGTGGACAGAGCCAGAGCCTGGTGTGAGATGACTGACACCATCTACCACAGGTATGAACGTCTCCCGGTAGACTACAATCATTAAGTAGGCTACATTTACCTTTACTATGATTGAAACCTCCATGTGTAACTGTAAATGTCACATACTGCCCACATAGCAGACCTGGCATCTGTAATGCTGAAATAGATTATAGATTAAAAAAAAAAAGTTAATGTTTTTAGGGGCTAATTATGTAGTGGGAGTAGTGTGAGCAAAAAGGAGTGTAATCTATGTATATCATAATCAATTGTAATATATTGTGATGTCAATGATTATTTGTTGTGCTGGCAGAGGTCTCACTCCAAAGTATCTTAACAACTGTCATTTCGCACCCCAATAAAGCGGAACTATCCTTGCGTGGGCATGTGCCCACTTTTGAAGGATAAATACTTTGGGTCCTGCACCATGGCCTCAGACTAGAGCTGTCCTATCTAAGTCTGTGAGCATGAAGTCTGCTCAGATGAGAGGCGAAATGTCTTCTATGTAGGGATGGGCGATATGGCCTGAAATCTATATTGTGATATATGTTGGAGCCTTTTGCAATAACAACACATATCATGATAGATTTTTTGGCAGGTAAATGACAATAGAACTATTTCAAAACAGATTACAAAGGCTCCTAATTTAGCTGTTGACATATGCGATAACGAATTGCATCTTTGTACTTGCTAAATTACTGATACTATCTTATTACTTTCTGTTGTAACACGTTTCTATCTACACTTCTGTTAAAATACAATAAGCACCTGTTCTTTAGTTTGGATAGTTTACATTCGTTTTGGGCACTATTACAAACTTGGGTATCTATCCAATGCCAAGTAGTTACAGCGGCGATATTGGCCATAGCAATATTCCTACTTAAAATTTTCAGGATCAATAAATTATAACATTTTTGAACACTAATGTAATCACACAGTATCAATTAATATTTGAACACTTTCCCTTTTATTTCATACATACTTTGTAATTAAATAATAGTGAAAAAAACTAAACAAAAGCAAAAACTGTTATTGGCTTTTACTTCCTGAATTTGTAAACAAAAACTAAAACAAAAACATTTTTTAAATAATAAAAAAATATCGATCTAATTACTGTATTATAGATGATATGCTGATACTACACTTGGGATTGTTACTGTCGATATTTGTATCGCTGTGACCATCCCATTCAAGATCTTTACTTTAGCAGTTAGCTTTCATTTTTTGTGTCCTCCCACAATGTGTAATGTTGCATGTTTAGCTATCTTTTGTCTTGTAGTGATAATGGTACTTGTTAGAAACACAGTTTATTTGCCGCCATCGAGGCGAGGATTAATGATTTAGAAGCATGCACCGTGGCAGGACATTATCGCTAGCTAGGATGCTACATTGCGCTGAGGACACTGTTGTTAGCAAATTTGCGTGACACAGCTAGAATGTGTTATCAACAAGCGTTATCAAGATAGTATTAAAAGCTCTATCGTCTGCCAAATGTGGCGTGCTCCCCCTGGGGGGCACGGTGCGATGCCAGCGTGTGACTTCAGGGAACATGCCTTTTTTTCCCGTACTAGAATATGATGAAGCGTATGTAGCACTTGGCTTCACTGTAACCACGGTGGGAGACGAGGAAAGGCCTGTATGTTGTTTCCTTTAATGTTAATAAACTTACAACGTTATGCAGAGATATGGTTGTAATAATTTCATAGACAAATTATACTATTTATAATCAAGGTGGAGACTGGGGTGGCGTGAAATATGTTCTTCTTCCTGCGGGGGGAGCGTAACACAAGATAATTGAGAACCACTGCACTACATCGGGCAGCACGGCGGACCAGGGGTTAGTGCATGTGCCTCAGAATACTAAGGTCCTGAGCAACGTTCCCTCTAAGGTGCGCGCCTGTGCAATTGCGCACTGCTCAAGCGTCCTTTGCGCACGGCAAGTCTATGCCACGCACAAAATCAAATAAAAAAATAAGCGCATAACAATTTTCGACACACTGACACGACAGAGAAAACAGTTTTCGTCATCATTGTTCAAATATTGTAACGTCTGTCGAGACGCTTTGAGGACATGAATTCCATCGATCACTTAACTGAGCAAAACTCTTTATTGTCGGCCATAAACACATCACCAAAACATTAGTAAAAAAAAAATGATATATAGCAAACTGGTCATTTTCTGCAGTACAAACCAGACCAAAACCAACTTTGTTATATCAACAGCAGCCGCTCGCTCTTTCGCCAACACATGCACATATGGCACTTAGCCAGTGATGCGTTTACAGCCACACAAAAAGTCGGACAACTCCAACACCACACATAAAGTGTCATTCCAGGTCGTTACACTATGATTTACCAATCAAATGTGTGCTTATTCTAGTGTCATTTATTAGGAATCTTAATTCATAAATATTAATCATGAAATACTGTTAGTATATTAAATAAATACTAATAAAAATATATATTTTTTACAAACAGGAAGTTGCAGGAATGTACACATGATCCCCTGCTTACATCTCATTGTGCAACATGTGAATGTTTTAATGGGAACTGAATGCAATGTCTGAAAGGGGTACACATTATTTCCAAAGCAGGACCTCCACCCAGACAAACAATACAAGTACACAGTTCATGAAAAACAATATTTTTTGTTATTGTCATTGTAAGTGGGACTAAACACTTACAGTATATTAGAAAATAATCTCATGGAAATGACTGCTGTCATTTGATTGTAATAATAAGAGAATGTTGTCTGTCTATCTGTGTTGGCCCTGCGATGAGGTGGGGACTTGTCCAGGGTGTACCCCGCCTTCAACCCGAATGCAGCTGAGATAAGCTCCAGCACCCCCCGCGACCCCGAAAGGGACAAGTGGTAGAAAATGGATGGATGGATGGAGATTGAACTTGTTATTTAGTCAGGTTTGGGACAGGTGTGCTGCTGGTGTAGCCACAGTGTGCACGTCTGACCTCGCTCACATGGGCTCCGCTGAATGCTCAGGGAGTTTTTGCGTTTGCTCACAAACATGAAAAATTAGAGGGAACATTGGTCCTGAGTAGTCCTGAGTTCAATCCCGGACTCGGGATCTTTCTGTGTGGAGTTTGCATGTTCTCCCCGTGACTGCGTGGATTCCCTCTGGGTACTCCGGCTTCCTCCCACCTCCAAATACATGCACCTGGGGATAGGTTGATTGGCAACACTAAAATTGGCCTTTGTGTGTGAATGTGAGTGTGAATGTTGTCTGTTTATCTGTTTTGGCCCTGTGATGAGGTGGCGACTTGTCCAGGGTGTACCCCGCCTTCCGCCCGAATGCAGCTGAGATAGGCTCCAGCACCCCCCGCGACCCCAAAAGGGACAAGCGGTAGAAAATGGATGGATGGATGCACTACATCGACCTGAGTGAATGAGAATATTTACAGGCAAAATTGTACTCTCCAAAAATTCAATACAAAAAAGAATTTTGCTGAATGAGGGTCACACCGCTGATAGGGTGCTCGCTGCAGTTGAGTAAATAAACAAAAAACAAATTGACAGTCACTATTAGAGGAAATGCAGAACACATGCTCTATGCAGGGGCAAGAAAATAAATGTCTTGCCTCCTCAAATCAAAATGTTTGAAGTATAGAAAGTATATTTTAATATATCCACAAAATATATTGATGACAAGTTGACAAAAGTATGCCAGTACCGTAGAAATCTGTTGAAAAAGGGACGCGCTACAACACTCGTATAATATCATCTTCCCTGTTTTCTGTCCTTTCGATGTGTCAGAGTGTCCGCACGCACGCGGACACACACGCACACATATACACACACATAAATATACACACATACACGCACACACCACTCCCCTCGGCCCTCACTAAACCAGTGTCAACGAATTTAAGACAAGACTAAAAGTTGTCAGAAACTAATTCCAATAATATTTAATTACGTTATGTAGATTGGTAGGATAATTCAGAATATATCCAATCACTCCCACCCTCTGTACATTGTGACACAGGGTGGGAGTTAGCGACAAAGGTGGGCCAATCAGATGCTTTTCCTTCTGAGATGAGGAAGTTCAAGTTGAATGTCTCACCGGCAGGTGTGGGTTTAACGTGTGTCGTGTTCTACATCGCAATGTGTGAACACGTTTTATTTTTGCACGATATGTTGCCATATGCGGGCAAGCCATTAATCGTGGTATTGACACAACTGTAAGTTAAAGCTGTGTGTATCTGCTGCTTCAGGTGTTGTGTTGAAAAGAGCCATCAGTTGCTATTCCTGTTTAAACGGTGATGAAAACAAACATGTACGCTACCATTATTTGTGTCAGTGTGAACTTCCCCATACTGTAATCGTCTACGTGCGTTGCTTTCTGTCCGTTAATATACAATGTCAACTTCTTCACGCTGCAAGTGTCTACATGCTTACTGATCAGAGAACACAATTAAAAAAATATATAATTTCAAAGAACAGGGAATTGTTGACTCCCTGTTACAGTATTTTTTGGACGATAAAGCGAACATAAGATCCTTTCATTTTCTCAAAAATCGACCGTGCGCCTTATAACCTGGTGCGCCTAATGTACGGATTAATTCTGGTTGTGCCTACTGACCTTGAAGCAATTTTATTTGGTACATAGTGTAATGATAAGTGTAACCGGTAGATGGCAGTCACACATAAGAGATATGTGTGCACTGCAAGATGACGTTAGCAAGCAAACCCAAAACTTAATAAGGACCCCAAAATGGCATCAATTAGTAGACATCAACTGGTGTTTTGTCTCACAATATTATGCAAAGCCAACTTTTCTTACCTATTAGTTCTTGCTGATGTGTATTTGGGATCTGCATTCTCGAAAATTTGCGCGCATCTGCCATTGTAGTCCACGCTGATACCGTAGTCAATAAGCTCCTTTTTCTCCAGTCTCTTGTTGTGGTGCATTCATCCTCTGCTGTTGCCATTTATAATATAAAGTAGCGTAAAGTTCTAACTTTTATTTATCAGTAGTTCACTATGGCGCTGAAAACTACTGGTATAGTGCGTTTTCATAATTCACTTATGGAACTTTAGTTATTTTTAGAGAATTCCGGTCGGACGTTTAGTCACGGTACACATTTCAGGCGTCGTTGTTGCATTAGTGAGCCACGGATGAGGAGATGCTGCTCCGTTATTAAGTTAAGTAAATTCTGAATGTCATTAAAACACTCCTTCTTTGACTCCCGTTCTTACACGTTACACCGGTACAACAAAGATGACGGGGAGAAGACGCCTTCGAACTGGAGCCATGTGAATGAGACCCACCTACAAAATCATTCTGAAGAGACGGTCAAAAAGCGGCCTGAAGATGGTCTGTAAAACATAATCTATGCAACATTTTGACCAGATAAACACCATTACATGTTACAGTATGTAAACCACAAGGAATGATTTTAAATGTAGAAAAATAAATTATAATATGACCCTTTTAATGCGCCTTATAACCAACCCGGTGTGCCTTTTGTATGAAAATAGATATGAACAGACCCGCTCATCGGCAATGCGCCTTATAATCCGGTGCTCCCTTTGGTCAGAAAAATACGGTAGTTGGTACAGGAAAACACAACTTAAAAAAAAACATTACTTTGTCAAGAGAGCGGGCATTGCTGTTGTTTCTCTGTGTAGGTAAGTTGAGAATGTAGAAACTTTGAGGCATGATTCAGCTGACATGATGATATAAACTAGTTTGAGAAGATTGTTTTTTTTATTATTCATAAGGCTATTGTACCTTTACATTTTGTAAATAGTGACTATTGTGTGTGAACTCCTACTTAAGGTTAATTTCAGTTGAAGAATCAGGCCATCAAGTTAAGATAAATGTTGTGACAATTGATTAAATGTGAATGAAGGATACTTTATTTTACTTTCATTTTTAGTTTCCCTCTTGAGAGATTGCCACCTTATTGTGGTTAACTTGGTCTTCAGGTGGGACACCCACGTTAAACAGGTGTGAAGGTAGAGGCCTGACAAAGTGCAATCCCCTTTTCCAGGTTGGAGTTGGACACAGGTCCTTATTTACTAAAGGCTCGCGTGTACTAAAACATGTGCAAACTTGATAGCAGATGAAAAGCTGATCGATTAAACGTGTGCAAAGTGGATTGCTTCTCTTCAGTAAGAAGGCGTGAATTCCATTTTGAGTTGAGTTGAGTTGAGTTTGAGTTTATTTCGAACATGCAAGCATACAACATGATACATCACAATCTCCAGTTTCTCTTTTCAACAAGTTCGAAAAGGAGTAGGAAGAAGGAGAGCTTATTTAATCCTACCCCTTTTCTTTTACATAACAGTTGCTAAAACTTTTGTTCACTTCCTGTTCTCAATTTATTGACAATATACTCCATAAGTAATCACAATAAAAATAAATAAATAAATAAATAATAATTGGTGAAGTAAGTTACATTTCATATGATGAGATAAGTAAGATTATTTTGAGAGTAAAAGAATGAAAGAATGGATGAATTAAATAAATTCAGAATGTTTATCATGGTTCTTCTTCTTTGTACTTTGTAAACACTTTAAGTTTGAAGAGTTTCTTGAAGTGGATCATATTAGTACATTGTTTGATTGCTTTGCTTAATCCATTCCATAATTTAATTCCACATACTGATATCCTGAAGGTCTTAAGTGTTGTACGTGCGTACAAATGTTTTAAATGACATTTCTCTCTAAGATTATATTTCTCCTCTTTTTTTGAGAACAATTGTTGTATTTTCTTGGGTAGCAGGTTATAGTTTGCTTTGTGTATAATTTTAGCTGTTTGCAAATTCACTATGTCGTGGAATTTCAGTATCTTTGATTCAATAAATAAAGGATTTGTATGTTCTCTATCCAACATTATGTATTATTCTAACTGATCTTTTTTGTAACACCGTTAATGAATGAAGAGTACTTTTGTAATTATTTCCCCATATTTCTACACAGTAACTCAGATATGGTAACACTAGTGAGCAGTAGAGAATATGAAGTGATTTTTTGTCTAGAACATGTTTTGCTTTATTCATTATCTACGTGTTTCTTGCTATTTTATGTTGTATACTTTTTACGTGAGATTTCCAGTTCAATTTATCATCAATCATTATACCTAGAAATTTGGTTTCATTTACTCTTTCAATTTCTATTCCGTCTATTTGTATTTGTGTTTGACTTTCTCTTCTACTGTTACCAAATAGCAGAGGTGGGACCAAGTCATTGTTTTGCAAGTCACAAGTAAGTCTCAAGTCTTTGCCCTCAAGTCCGAGTCAAGTCCCGAGTCAAGACAGGCAAGCCCCGAGTCAAGTCCAAAGTCAAGACTGGAAAGTCTCAAGTCAAGTCCTAAGTCCTGCATTTTGAGTTTCGAGTCCTTTCAAGTCCTTTTAACCACAGACTAATATATTAACACAGATTGTGTATGCTTTTCAAACGCTGTATTTATTTATTAAAACAAGTGCATTTTAAATTGCAGGAAAGAAAATTGTGCTGACATTGCACTTTATAATAGCACTATTAACCAGTCATTTTAAACATTAACTCATTCCTTTACAGAACAAACACATTAAAAAATAAAGTGCAAATGTACTTATTTGTACAAAAGTGTTAACATTGAAAAAACATGACATATACGTGAACATAACAAAAAAGTTGTACTTTTTATATGTCAGGGCCCTATGCTGCATTGCATTTGCAAAAGACCAAATTAGCCAAGAGTCTGTCAGTCATTTGTGCACGATGGGGGCGTAGTATTTATTTTACCTTTATTTTACTATTTTTGTCTTTTTTTAGGTGGCTAAAATATGCGGTGCTGCTGACCGCCGTCTAACGTTACGTGTGATATATTGACTAACGTAACCCTGCTTAAAAAAAATCACTGAACAAAAAGTATGAATGAGGTAGTGAACTGCAACAGATTCCCGTGTTTGCAATAACGTTATAACGTTAGCAGTGAGTTTACAGCCTCACTGATTTAACTACACAGCAAATAAAAGTCACGTTACTTAGCCAATAAACATTATCTTACATTCAAAACTTCCCGTTCTTTGTGCAACTTCAAATGCCGGACGAAGTTGGAAGTTGTTGCCTCTCCATCAGTAATTTTCGAACCGCATGTGTTGCATACTGCAAACCGTTTTGTGTTGACCACCTCGTAATTTTTATACCCAAACGAAATTATTTTAGGTATCATTTTTTGTTCACTGGCGTGTGGTTTGGACATGTCTTCTTCGTTGGTTGTCCTGCAATTTGATTGGATGAATGCTGTGTGATGAAAACAAAGTAGATCTAATTTGATTGGCTGTTGTACTGAGCTCAGTACAACAGCTGGTGTGCTGACACACGCAACGCTGATAGACAAGTACACAATGAAAAATACGGAGCGCTCCCGAATAACTTTTTCATCTTTGGGTTTTGGGGAAAGTAGCAAGTCATGTCAAGTCATGTCAATTCAAAAGGCTCAAGTCCAAGTGAAGTCACAAGTCATTGATGTTAAAGTCTAAGTCGAGTTGAAAGTCTTTTTACATTTTGTCAAGTCGAGTCTAAAGTCATCAAATTCATGACTCGAGTCTGACTCGAGTCCAAGTCATGTGACTCGAGTCCACACCTCTGCCAAATAGCATTATTTTAGTTTTACTGAGATTCAACAATAGTCTGTTTTTGTCAAACCATCTTTTTAATTTGTTAATTTCTTCTGTTATTATTTGTAGTATCTTCTGTGTGTTCTCTCCTGAACAAAACGCTGTTGTATCATCCGCAAATAATACTAACTTTAAATCTTTTGTAACTTTACAAATGTCATTTATATAGAGATTGAATAATTTAGGTCCTAGTATTGATCCCTGAGGTACACCACAGGATATATTTAGCGTTGTAGACGTGTGTTCGCCTAGCTTCACGTATTGTTTCCTGTTCATTAGATAACTTCTTATTCAGTTTAAGACTAACCCTCTGATGCCATATTGTTCTAGTTTTTTTGATTAAAATATTGTGATTAATTGTGTCAAATGCTGCCGCACATTTTTTACTATAAATTGCATAGATATTTTTTTTTGCATTTCTGTCTTCATTACTATGCAAACTATACGCTGATCATCAAAATGCCCACAATACTTGGAAAAGAAAATGCAAATATAATTATTTATCACGTGCAATGTGATTTATCAACACTCATCACCGTTTTGCCAGCACCATTTTGCATTTTATTTAGTGACTGGGAAAACTGACAGTTCCACACACGGCTGCAGGATCAGTGCTCGGGCTGCACAGACAGACGATGGACAGACGACAAACATTATTAAAACATTAAAATATTTCTTTGATAAAAAAAAAACGTATTAAAGTATGCATATGTGCGCATTGAGCAGCCTCTCTCCAATGCACTTTCAGCGGCTAAAAAAATAGAAGGTAAAAAAAAGATTGTGTCAATGTTGATGCAGTGCATTACTGCTTCTAAAATGCCCATAAAAAGTGGTGGATATCTCCTGCATGTTTGAAAACATAGAAAAATGCCACAGGTAGGAGCCGTGGTGATGCCCCATATAGTACATGCAAAAGCCTCATTTAAATAAGGAGGTCTGCACCACTTTGCAATTGCCCACGCAGTCTTAGTATAGCACACGCAACAAGCCCGCTAATAGTACACACTATTTTATAAAATGCACACGCTTTTTAGCGCGTGGTATTTGGAGCTTAGCAGGGGCGTCACTAGCTTTTAAGGACAGGGGGGGCTTAGCCCTCAGGAGATGCACAGGGTGCTAGCGAACGTAGCGCACGAGCACAAAACTTCACAAACGGCTAACAAAGACTTAGAAATTATTCATTGTTATTATTATTATTATTTAAAAAAAAATGCACAGGACGAAATTAAATGCTCCCCGGGACGATGGCTTTTAACCATTTTTTTTCTTTTTCTTTTTATGTATTTATTAATTTCACATTTTATATTAAATGTCTTGGTTTTTCCTCCCTCTGAAAATCCTATGAAATGTTTAACAAGCCATCCTATAATAATACAACAGCTATTAATGTAACAATACAATAAAACAAATATATTTAATGATGTTTTTTTCATTATTTTAACAATAGGATAATGTATATTACTTTATATAGATTCTACAAGAAACACAAAACTTAAAAACTAAATTATTTACAATTGCACACACAAGGTTTCGTGCAGCTTCACTCATTGTAAAGGAAGATAATGTGCTTCGTACACCTGCAGGACCGCAAGCAAGGTCGCAGAGAAAATGCGGACTGGAATTTGAGTGATATGGGCATTTTCTATATGAACAAGTGGAATGGATTGGATACCGACGCACTAAAGGGGCTCTCTACCTTACGCTATGAAGTGAGGGGAAACTGAGTGAATAATAACAGGTTATATGATTTATTTAAACTCATATTCGGGCCGCTTTATAATGAATATGTTGGCATGTATTTGTAAAAAAATATATATATATATACTGTATATAACACCAAATTATTTAGGGGGGCTTAAGAATAGTTTAGGGGGGCTTGAGCCCCCCTAAAATAGGCCTAACAACGCCAATGGAGCTTAGTGAGTCAGGCCCATACTGGAGCTAACAACCAAATTCTAGGAATAAGGCAATGTCATGACTGTATTAGCACGGACAACAAGTGCTGGAGCATGATGGAGCAGCGTGTACACTAAATGCCCTGCTCACATTTCTGACTGCCCCCTCATATATACAGCACATATATAAGCAAGTCTTAAGTTAACAAATTATTTATAGCTGTGGTCAAAGACTGGATTTTACTAAATTAGGTCCAATTGCTTTTAATAGCTGGGCCTGAAGTTTGTATTGTCACGTGACAACGTGACACACGGATCTGACACTTCCCCCACTGCTATCATTATAGCTATTAATACAATACAGTGGTTGTGTATTTTAATGAGTCACTTTACGTTATTTGTTACCCTTCCTGCAGACTGAGCCCTCAGCTTTCTCAGGAGGTGATGCTGGATGAAGTCAGCGATTCCGTTCTGGTGGACATGCTGTGGGAAACTCAGATGTACTTGTACGAGAAGAGGGATGTGCTGCAGTCCCTCGCCAATGCACTGCTCTAAGACAACTAAAAAAAAAGATGCAGACACTCATGAGGTGATGAGCTCACAACACAATGAAACGACTGGAATCACTGACAGATGAGAGGCGTGTTCTTAAGTGAAGGTCCTCACACTGTAAGTTTAGCTTCTGATAAGCGGGCGTAGCATCAAACCTCTGAAGAACAGCAAGCAAGTCCAACAACAGGTCGCACATTGCATTTTTGATAGTTTTGTGTGTCGTTTTTAATTGAACTCATATTAAGATACCCAAGTATTCCATTTTCCTCTTGCAATGTTGACACAATATGATGCTACTTGCATGATGATGAGGAGAGAGCGAAATAAGTACTGTAGCTCTTTTTCCACTTGATCTGCACATGTGATCATTTACTAACCTCTTCACAACGATTGTAGCACTATTTTCCTCCTTTTATTTATATTATTATTATATATCATATTACACATATAATATATTATATAGATATGTATATATATATATAAATATTTATAACAGCACGTATTAGTTATTGAGTTAATATGTTCAACATCTAATAAAAAAAAAAAACGTTATGTCATCTGCATATCAATAATTTTTATTGATTATGGTCTGGTATTGCTGAGTCAGTGTACACGTTTAATGTACGACTGAAGAAAATTAATCAAGCATTATGGATATTTCCTATCAAACCATAGATAAGCAAAGGAATGTGTAAGTAACTCTAATCTAATGTACAGCAAAATAACAAATGTCCAGAAACAAAATAAATGAAACTGCTGATTGGCAAAATGCAATTGTAATAACATTTTCACAATGTGATATATCTGCAATAACAGATTGAAATTAAATGTGGTCAAGTACAATTTTTTTTTACAAATCCTGTATAAATATAAACACCAAAGTGCTAGTTACTCATTATATAAGAATATAATAAAATATATAAAATATGAGTCGAGTTATGTGCTGTAAGGTTAATGGCTGGTGAGGCTATTGAGTCCTTCGTGTTATTATCCTTCATGACTATTTTGGTTTTGTTGCCAACTTCCGGTGTTTAGAATAACTTCCTGTCCTGGTGCTCTTGTTTTGTCAGTATTTCCTGTTTGGTCTCTGTGTTTTGAAAACCTATTTTCTGTTCCATGTCCTGCCAGCACACCTGATTCATTAATAAGTTCTACTTAGTTCCACCTGGGTTTCCTTCTTCAGTGCTGGATCATTATACTTAGTAGTCTGATTGGTGTGCTGGAATTGTTTTTTCCCTGCTTTTTGTTGCCATTAAATCTAGTTTTACTTGCATTCGGCCTGCCATTCTCTGCTACCTTTGGGTCATGCTGCCAACAACGCTCACCAAACCGAGACACTTTGAAGTGTATTATCTAGCCAGTGATGGCCACACGGAAGCATTTTCCAGCTTCTCAAGCTCCCTCCCACCTATCTCTGTCGTCTGTTGTTCTCTCTGGGGACATTTGGGATCCGTCCCTTTAGGGGGGCTATGAGCAACTTGGGAGGCACAGCTACTTCCTGCTCCAGTGAGGTCGTCTACAACGCTACCAAGCCTACCTGCTTGGATGACTGTATCAGCCACGTCGCTACCAGCAAACCTCCCTGTTTTGGTGAGGTCATCCATGAAGCTACCATGCGTACCTGCTGGGATGACGTCACCAGCGATTTTGCGACCAGTACTCCCTTCTGCTCCAGTGAGTTCGTCCACGATGCCGACACCATTCCTTCCTGTCCTGGTGACGCTGCTGCCTGTCTCTATGCCGGTGGGGTTGTCGCCAGAGCTTCCTCACCTGCAGCAGAAGCGCTGGCCGTCCTCGCCCATCTGGCGGTGGCCATCCTCGCCTGCTGAAGAAGCGCCCATCTGACGCTAGCCGTCCTCACTTGCTGCAGAAGCGCTCGATTTGCTTTGGAGGTCCTCGTCCGGTGCAAAAGCGCCTGTCTAGCGTTTATCTGCTTCCTCCTTGTCGGTTGCAATGGTGGCCAGTCCATGAACGCTCTCTGTGCCAAGAGTAGCAGCACCCGGGACCTGGGTGTGGACCTTTGCTGCTTCTGGGGTGTTCATCCTGCGCTTGACGTGCTCCCTTTAATGATCCTTCATGGCTATTTTGATTTTGTTAACTTCCCATGTTTCGAAACACTTCCTGTACTGTTGCTCTTGTTTTGAAAGTATTTCCTGTTTGGTCTGTGTTTTGAAGCACCTTATTTTCTGTTCCATGTTCTGCCAGCACACCTGAATCTCATTAATTAGTTCTACTTAGTTCATACTTGCCAACCTTGAGACCTCCGATTTCGGGAGGTGGGGGGTGGGGGCGTGGTCGGGGGTGGGGCGGGGCGTGGTTGGGGGCGTGGTTAAGAGGGGAGGAGTATATTGACAGCTAGAATTCACCAAGTCAAGTATTTCATACATATATATACAGGCCCGGCCCTAACCAATCTGGCGCCCTAGGCAAGATTTTAGGTGGCGCCCCCCCACATCGGCAGTGAAGTGTATATACTCACAAGAAACTGAATAGCTTTGTCTTTGACCTTTTTTTTTTACTTACAACTATACCTACTATATAAAGGTATATATTTATATATATACCTTTATATATATATAAAGGTATATATATATACCTTTATATATTAGGTATATAAAGGTATATACCTAATATATAGATATATACCTATATATTAGGTATATACCTATATATTAGGTATATACCAGGGCAAACATTAGCTAACCAGAAGGCAATAACAATGTAAACAAAAAACACCTGCTTAAAAGATCTAATACAAATGTCCCTGAGGAATATAAGGTGGGAGTACTGTAATTACCTAACGTTACATTATTATTTTCCATAACAATTTAGCCCACTCCACAATATTAACCCGACGTTAAAACAGAACTAGCTATTTATTGATTAGCAATTGCCGAATCATGTAACATTAGCTTAATACTAAAAAGCCAGGTTACTATCACATTCTGTAACAGACAAATAATTTCATGTAGGCTAACGTTACCTACCTGCTACCTCTGTCTTTTCTCGTTTCTACTCCTCTTCTTTTCTCTTTTTTCTTCCCTGGGCACCTGACAGTTTTGACCGTTTTGACATCTTGTGTTGATTTTTTGATGTGGCGACGTCCAAAAAGAGTCATGATACGGGAAGGGAGGGGGCGCACCGTGCGGGGGAGGAGGGGGGGGGGGGGGCTAATGTTGTAACAAATAATATTTCTATTAAATAGGCTTTACTTTGCATTTTAATTAACGTGGGATTATTTTTTGTATTTAGAAATAATAGTACCAACTTTTTTTTTCTTTTTTTTTTCTCCAACATTTGTGGCACTGGCGTGGCGCCCCCTGATGGACGGCGCCCTTAGCATTTGCCTATACGGCCTATGCCACGGGCCGGCCCTGTATATATATATAGATATCTACATCCTGAAAATATGCAAACAAACTGTGTTTAGATAATTGATACTTCAAACTTGCACAAATAAATATTAAGGAATATAACATAACTTGGGTTCTGATAGTTTCAAAATGTACCGTAATGAATAAAATGCTAAAGTTGTTGATAAACAAGCATTTATTTTAATAATTAAATATGGTCATTTTAAATGAATTATTATGATAATTTAAAATCAATTATTTCAAATATGTTTATTTTAATGTATAATTCTATGGCTGGATGTAATAAGGAGTCACGAAAAAATACAAATGAAAATACAATAAATGTTGATGTTTTTAGCAAAATATAGTAAAAATGTATTTATTTATTTTAAAAATTTTTCCATTTTCTACCGCTTATTCCCTTTGGGGTTGCGGGGGGCGCTGGAGCCTATCTCAGCTACAATCGGGCGGAAGGCGGGGTACACCCTGGACAAGTCGCCACCTCATCGCAGGGCCAACACAGATAGACAGACAACATTCACACTCACATCCACACACTAGGGCCAATTTAGTGTTGCCAATCAATTTATCCCCAGGTGCATGTCTTTGGAGGTGGGAGGAAGCCGGAGTACATATATATATATTTATTTTTAGGTAAGATAAACATAATAATACAATTTATCTCTAGTCTGGATGATTTAGTTCTTGTCACCCTGTTGTCCTCCCGTCATGAAAAAAGGCTGTCCTCACTCAAGTCTGCATGAAGCTGGAGGGGGCGTGGCTTCCAGCTCCGGCTGAAAATCGGGAGATTTTCGGGAGAATATTTGTCCCGGGAGGTTTTTTCGGGAGAGGCGCTGAATTTCGGGAGTCTCCCGGAAAATTCGGGAGGGTTGGCAAGTATGACTTAGTTCCACTTGGATCCCTCATTCAGTGCTGGATCATTGTACTTGGTTGTCTGCTTGGTGTGCTGGAATTCTTTGTCTCCTGCTTTTTCTTGCCAGTAAATCTAGTTTTACTTGCATTCTGCCTGCCATTCTCTGCATCCTTGGGGTCACTTTGCAAAGAACACTCACCAAACCGTGACACTTTGAAGTTTATTTTATACTTGAGGCTCTAACTCATCTGCTTTCCCTGACATATTGTCACTGATGACGTCTGACTTGCAGAGGAGGGTTGGTTATTATGCTCTGTTCCCTGCAGATATGGCAAAAAAAATCAATGGATTGAGTTCTATCCAGAGTGAAATACTGCCTCATGTATGGTATTGTGAATCTCAGAAGATCATTTGTAAGATAAAGCAAAACAGGCGCAGGAACATAGCTAGGACTTGTAATCTCGCTAAAAAGATGTCCCGGCATCGAGTACCTGTCTCCGGCCCCAACCTGCGAGAGTCAATGATGAGAGGTATAGCAGATAAGTTTTGCTTAACAAGTGGCTCGCTAGTTTTTGTATAGAACAGGGCTAACATTAATTGATAATTGGACTTCTTTCTGAGGCAAACCGGGCTTGTTGAGGAGGGACAGCCTTCACCCTAACCGGGAAGGCGTCATTACTCTCTCCAGAAATATAGATTACTATTTGAGTCAAGCTTGACTAACTACACGAGAGCAAGCTCGGACACATGCAATTACAATGTCTGTTAGTCCGGGTAAGGAGTAAGTTAAACTAAAACTAACCAGCGCCAGGCTGGAAAATCTATCACAGCATCAAACAAATAATCTCAAGATCCCCATCATATCAACTCCTAGATGTGATCAAAATGATTTTAAGGAGCACTACACAAAATAAACATAATATTATTAATATCAGTACTACGGATATCATTAACAAAATTTCCTCAAAACAGCCCATTACCTATAATGTTGGCTTTTTAAACATCAGATCATTGTCTTCCAAAACGTTATTAGTTAATGATGTCATTAGAGACAACAATCTTAATGTCATTGGTCTCAGTGAAACCTGGCTGAAACCAGATTAACTTTTCCCGCTTAACGAGGCACCCCTTCCTAACTATACAAGTGCACATATTGCCCGTCCCCTTTAAAGGGGTGGAGGGGGTTGCATTAATATCTAATGAAAACCTTAACCTTACCCGTAACCTAAGTAATAAATATCAATAATTTGAGGTGCTTACTGTACTAAGAGGTCTGTCATACTGCTACCTCTCTATTCATTCATCCTCTGCTCAAAAGACCTAACCTCGATCCGGACCTCATGGTAAACTACCGGCCGGTGTCCCACCTTCCCTTTGGCTCGGAAATCCTCGAAAAAATTGTTGCACAGCAGCTAAATGAACACTTAGCATCTAACAATCTCTGTGAAACCTTTCAGTCCGGTTTCAGGGCAAATCACTCTACGGAGACAGCCCTCACAAAAATTACTAATGATCTATCGCTAACTATGGATGCTGATGCGTCATCCATGTTGCTGCTACTTGATCTTAGCGCTGCTTTCGATCATAACATTTTATTAGAACATATCGAAACACGTATTGGTATGTCAGACTTAGCCTTTTCTTGGTTTAACTCCTATTTTACTGACAGGATGCAGTGCATCTCCCATAACAATGTGACCTCGGAGTATGTTACGTGCGGAGTTCCACAGGGTTCGGTTCTTGGCCCTACATTACTCTTCAGCATCTACATGCTGCCGCTAGGTGACATCATATGCAAATACAGTGTTAGCTTTCACTGTTATGCTGATGACACCCAACTCTACATGCCCCTAAAGCTGACCAACACGCCAGATTGTTGTCACCTGGAGGCGTGTCTAAATGAAATTACACAATAGACGTCTACTAACTTTTTGCATCTTAACGCTAAGAAAACGGAAATGCTGATTATCGGTCCTGCTAGACACCGACATATATTTAATAAGACCACCTTAACATTTGACAACCAAACAATTACACAAGGCGACTCTGTAAAGAATCTTGGTATCACCTTCGACCCAACTCTCTCATTTGAGTCACACATTAAGGGTATTCCTAAAACAGGCTTATTTCATCTTCGTAGTATCGCTAAAATTTGTTCCATTTTGTCCACCAGCGACGCTGGGATCATTTCTCATGCGTTTGTTACGTCTCGTCTCGATTACTGTAACGTATTATTTTTGGGTCTCCCTATGTTTAGCATTAAAAGATTACAGTTGGTACAAAATAGAATAATTTCGCCACACCTAGTGTGTGTGTGACAATCATTGGTACTTTAACTTTAACTTTAAATGCGGCTGCTAGACTTTTGACAAGAAAAATAAAGTTTGATCATATTATTCCTACACTGCCTCACCTGCACTGGCTTCTTGTGCACTTAAGATGCGACTTTAAGGTTTTACTACTTATTTATAAAACTCTAAACCAGGGGTCTGCAACCTGCGGCTCTAGAGCCACTTGCGGCTCTTTAGCGCCGCCCTAGTGGCTCCCTGGAGCTTTTTCAAAAATGTATGAAAGTAAAAAAAGATAGGGGAAAATATATTTTTGTTGTAATAAGGTTTCTGTAGGAGGACAAACATGACACAACCCTCCCTACTTGTTAGAAATCCCACTGTTTATATTAAACATGATTATCTGATGAGAGTATTTGGTGAGCGCCGTTTTGTCCTACTAATTTTGGCCGTCCTTGAACTGACCGTAGTTTGTTTACATGTACAACTTTCTTCAACGATGCCACAGAAAGACATAATATTATGCCACTCATTCTTTGTCTCATTTTGTCCACCAAACTTTTTATGCTGTGCGCGATTGCACAAAGGTGAACTTTGTTGATGTTATTGACTTGTTTGGAGCGCTAATCAGGCATATTTGGCAAGCTAATCGATGCTAACATGCTATTTAGGCTAGCTGCATGTACATATTGCATCATTATGCCTCGTTTGTAGGTATATTTGAGCTCATTTAATTTCCTTAACTTAAACTATCATTTTGATAGTAGGCTAATATAGCTAATAAAGACACTTATATCATGTGTTGACTTCATTATATCACTTATAAAAGGTTTTAATTTTTTTGCGGCTCCAGACAGATTTGTTTATTGTATTTTTGGTCCAATATGGCTCTTCCAACATTTCGAGTTGCCGACCACTGCTCTAAACGGTCTAGCTCCATTCTATCTTGCTGATTGTATTGTACCATATGTCCCGGCCAGAAATCTGTGGTCTAAGAACTCCGGCTTATTAGTGATTCCCAGGGCCCCAAAAAAGTCTGTTGGCAATAGAGCGTTTTCTATTCACCTCAGTAGAAGCATTTAAGTCCATCTTAAAACTCATTTATACACCCTAGCCCAGGGGTCGGCAACCTTTTTCACTCAAAGAGCCATTTTGACTCGTTTCACAAATCAAAGAAAACAATGGGAGCCGCAAAACTTTTTTGAAATTTTAAATGAAATAACACTGTATATACATTTTTTTTTTGCTTTCTGCTATGTAGAAACAAACTATTATGGGTTACATTTATGAAATCAATGAACGACTGCAGAGAAAATGAAATAACATTTCTGCATGCAACAAAACGTTTTTAACTCAGAAAAAGACGTCGGGTTGAAGGTTAAGTAAAATACTTTAATGTCTATTTAAGTCCTCCTTGTATTAATGAAAAAACAAAACGCCGAACTTAAACAATCCACTGGCAGAGAACAAAAAATGCCTTCCTCTCTCTCTGTGCCGTCATCCTTCTACTGGCGCCGTGCAGTCAGCTGCCAACCTGAATAATAAAATGTCTATTTCACTGAACAATTAAAATTTTTGAATATATGCAAAATTATAGGAAATTAAAATATTTATCATACTTGGTCAATGGGATTTCTGTTCCTGAACAGCAGCGCACAGCGTCTCCACATCAGGGCTGTATGACGTCACCTTTATCTTCACACATGATTGTAAGCTCTCATCTGTGAGGCGTGTGCGATGTTTGTTTTTAATAAAGTTCATGTTGGAGAACACCTGCTCACATACATATGTGGATCCAAAGATCGACAGGGCTCCAAGTGCATACTTCTTCATGTTCACATAGAAGTCGGGCATAGCATTCCAAGTTTTGAACAGAAGTTTGTCTGGTTTGGGGAGGTTTTCAATATCACACCAATAGTGATTCTGAGCAAAAATGGCCTTCTGGCGTGAAATATCTTCAAGGTCCGCTGTCAGGCGCTTTAACTTGGACACCCACATGTCTTTGTCGGCTATGTCAGCCAGTTCCATCTCAAGATCAGGTGGACTCACACCTGGAACTGATGTCATATTCAACAGGGATGGATCGAGGCTGAGGGGAGTGACAGGGAAGGATAATGTGTTTTTTTCCTCTCTGAACTCAGTGAATCGTTTCCCAAACGATGTTTGCATTGCAATGACTGCAGAATGCAAATACTCTAAATTCACAATGTGAGCGTTTTTCAACTCACTCAAACTGGGGAAGTGTGACAGTGTACCTTTCTGTAAATCTCTGGCAAGCACTGTCAACTTGCGCTCGAATGCCAAAACCTCCTCCAACATGTGCAGGGCTGTGTGTCCTTTCCCCTGAAGAGCTGTGTTTAGCGTGTTCAGGTGCGCTGTCATGTCGACCATGAAGTGTAGCTATTCCAGCCACTCTGGCTGGTCCAACACAGGATAGGTGAGCCCTCTGCTGCCCAGAAAGGTTTTCACCTCTTCCAGACACGCGGCAAAGCGTTTCAGCACCTCGCCTCTGGACAGCCACCGGACTTTGTTGTGCAACAGGAGATCAGAATAATTGCTTTCCAGCTCGTCCAGTAACGTACGAAACTGACGGTGATTTAAACCTTTCGCCATTATTTTATTGACAGTCTGAATGACAACATTCATTACGTCTGTACATTCCGGAGAAAATGTTTGAGCACACAGTGCTTCTTGGTGCAGGATGCAGTGAAAAGTCAGCAACTTTCTGTCCAGCGACTTCTGCAGTAAAGCCACAAAGCCCTTGTGCGCTCCTGTCATACTCGGTGCCCCGTCTGTAGCCACTGACACCAGGTGGGCGGTGTTTATTCCTTTGACTCTTAAACAATTTAAGACAGCCTCACAGACGTCCTCCCCCTGTGTTTGGCCTTTTAGTGGTATCAACTCAAATCATTTCTTCCTGTGGCCCAGCAGAGTTTACATACCGGCAGAACAGCGCTATTTGTTCAATATCACCTTTGTCTTTAGATTCATCACAGGCAATTGAGTAGGCAACAGCTGAATTGATGTCTTTAATTTGCTGTCTGGTGATGTCTTCTGCCATTTTTATGATTCTGTCTTTGACAGTCTTTGCAGAGAGAGGCATACCCTTGATTTTCTGCACAATTTCACTCTTGTTTTTAAAGTCCGTGAATAGATGTTCTGAAATCTTAATGAAAGATTCTTTTAAATATTCTCCATCTGTAAACGGCTTCCCGTGCCTTACTATTTCCTGAGCTGCAACAAAACTAGCATATGTACTTGTATTTGCAGACTTCATCCACTTCTTGAAGTGATTTTTGCTCAAATCAGCCTTCCGTGTCAGTTCCGAAACAGCTTTTTTTCTCTCATCTCTATTTCGGATATTTTTGAGCAAATGCTGCGTGTTTATTTTGGAAATGCCTTGCGACATTTGACTTTTTGTTGTTAGCGAGTTTCTCATTACATATTAAAGGGGAACATTATCACAATT